>NC_136368.1:435000-560000 GCF_037039965.1 Doryrhamphus excisus | reverse complement strand
ATGGATGGTGGATGAATGGATGGATGGATGATGGATGGATGGTGGATGGATGGATGGACGGATGGACGGATGGACGGATGGACAGATGTATGATGGATGGTGGATGGATGGATGGGATGGAACTGTTTTCCCAGATGGATGGATGGATGGACAGATGGATGGACAGATGGATGGATGGATGGATGAATGGATGGATGAATGATGGATGAATGATGGATGGACGGATGGATGGATGGAATGATGGATGAATGATAGATGGATGGATGGATGGATGGTGAATGCATAGATGGATGAATGGATGGATGGTGGATGCATGGATGGATGATGGATGGATGGTGGATGGATGGATGGATGGATGGATGGGCTGGAACTGTTTTCCCAGATGGATGGATGGATGGACAGATGGATGGACAGATGGATAGATGGATGGATGGTAGATGGATGGACGGATGGATGGATGGATGGATGGTAGATGGATGGACGGATGGACAGATGGATGGATGATAGATGGATGATAGATGGATGGATGGATGGATGGATGGACGGATGGATGGATGGATGATAGATGGATGGATGGATGGACGGATGGATGGATGGATGGATGGATGATAGATGGATGGATGGACGGACGGATGGATGGTAGATGGATAGATGGATGGATGGACGGACGGATGGATGGTAGATGGATGGATGGATGGATGGATGATAGATGGATGGATGGACGGATGGATGGATGGTAGATGGATGGATGGATGGATGGACGGATGGATGGATGGATGATAGATGGATGGATGGACGGATGCTTCAATTTATGCTCCAATCAGTTTTGTGAAACTTACCAATGTTCTGCTGGTGATTTGTAAAGATCATAAAAAGGTAGGAAGAAACCATTTGATCCTGATGAAAGACAAGCGTCTCTTCTTTCTTTTGGTACGGTCCATATTCATATCACCATAGAAGACATGATTCTGTGAGCCTTGAAAGATAGTCCAAATGGTCTAAAATGGCCGCCACTGAAGGCGTTGTCTTTTGGCTGAAACCTGAGGTCATTCCAAGTCACATGACCTTGTAGCAGCGCTCCAGTTTCCTCCGTATTCCTAAAAAAGTCATCCCAATCATGATAGTGTGGCGGTTGTTATGGAAATAATCGTGCTGGTGATTGATAACACCGTGTCCTCATTAAGGTGGCTGTCTTGATTGATTAGCGTTTATCTCGGTGAAGGTATTTATTGAATACGCGGCTTCATGGCGTCCATGCTAACTGCTGCTCTTGGCTGTGCTGCTTGGTAGCGTCCAGATGTTGCCAGATGTTGGATTGTTCCACTCAAGCTAAGTCGCCATCACAAGTCATCAGCGTCTCAGGTATTCCCTGCAGTCACCTTGTTTTGCAACATTTTGGGATTTTTTTTTCTTTGTGTTTTGCAAAACACGCGTGTTGTGACATGCCCCCCCCCCCCCCAGATGAAAGTGATAGATGCGGAGGTCATTTATCATGGCGGTGACTGGCTAATGCTATCAGCATGCTGGCAGCAGCTTTTAATCATCCGCTTATGGATGAAGAAAGCGCTATATTATCCAATCTCAATCCATATCCCGCAGAGCATGAAATGTTATTAAAAAGTTGCAAAGCGCCTACACGGAGGCCGACTTCTCCCAAGTCGAGAGGCTTTTTTTTCCCAGCTCTTTGTGGCCAATGTGAATCTGCATGCCATGAGAATATATTGGATCCTCCCAGCACCAAAAGGCTCCCAAATCAATTGTGCCGCTGAGCTCATATTTCATATCATATAGCTCACAAAGCTTTGATGCACACAATGTGTTAGCATTTTAACACGGGGGGGGGGGGGGGGGGGGGGGGGTGGGGGGGGGGACTCTCGGGTGGAATCCTCTTGTAATTGCTGTGTTATTGCTGCTGTTTCTGAGCAGGTGTCCTTTTATTGAGGCGCTGCCAGGAATATCCTGTCTCGGTTAACATCCGCCCTGGTTAGCATGTTTTTCGGTTAACAACCCACATTTTTTTTCTCACATTTTGTGTTTGCACGCTTGCTTTGACGAAATGTCACCATACTTCTGGTGCTTGTCTCACCCAACAATCACTGCCACCTAGTGACCAATGTACGGTATTACACTCTTATATTGATATTTCAATTCATTTCATTCCATCCCAAGCAGACAATTCCTTCACTACGATTTTGATCAATGTTGTGTTCCATGATTATGTAATCATGGAACCTACACAGGGAAAGCTTAGATTCCCTTTTCTGTTTTTTTTTTGTAATCAGCAGTAGAACGTAGGTGAGTTTCAGGAAAATATCAGTTCCCGACTAAAAATAGGGAGCTCAGAAGCCAGACGTGGGGGCAGTGCGTGGACACACAGCATGTTTAAGATGTGTAGCAAAGCTTTTTTGTGGCTTAAAATTTGCTCTGAAAGTGACACGCATTAGTGCAGAGTTGCATCATCACCTCTGTATGAATACATTGTTGGGATCGGGCATTCTGGTTTTTTAAAACGTTATCAATTTGAATTGGTTAAGTATGACTTCTTGAAAGAATGATTATGTCAATTTTCATAATGTTGTATTTTTGCAAGTGAAAAGTCATCATTTTAAACTCTAGTCTATTTTTTTAAGTCAAAAGTGTAACATAATATATCCGATATATCACAGATATGGGACAGCGACATGACATGTTAGCAACACTAGCGTAGCTACAGGATGTGATGCTACAGTGCTAACCTTACACTTTTAGCATCATGCTCGGTTAGCATGTTCACTGAAAAATAACAAATCATAAATATAAATAAAACAAATGCAAATGCGTTTTAAGGTGTGTAGCGAAGCCTGGGATGTACCCATTGAGCTGGGGGGGGGTCAGCTGTTGTTTTAAGATGTGCAGTGACGCGGTTCTCCTCTGAAACGCGGAGCTAAAAGAGATTTTTGATGCCATTTGGTTGTTATAAATAACATAATAACATAATAATAATAATATTCCTCTTAAAGTAGCTTCTGTGTCGCGGGGACCGTCCACCAATGAGATTGCAGACCAGCATGTTAGTATTTTGGTGTGTGCGTGCATGTGTCAGCGGGATTACACCAAAAAACAGCTCAACAGATGTCTGCACCTGGCAAATGCACAACACCCCCCCCCCCCTAAATTCTGCTAGGGATCCGATAAAGACTCAAATCCTGCCAGGGCGGCGATGCGAAAAATCATCCCGATCTTTATCCCGATTGGCATTTCACGGCTTCTCCCAATCCTAACCTAAAAATCCAAAATAAAAGACAGAGGTGGGGTATGAAGCCGTGTGAATGCTAGCAAGGCTTTTTACTTCTGTGTGTGTTAGCTAGCAGACCACTTCCTGCTTCACGGAGGATTCCAAAATAACATATCTTGGGTCTTTTATTGTGAAATCCAAGTCATACGGTATCTGCTGTTCTGGTCACAAGCTGGCAGGAATAATACTAAACATTCATGACACATAGTTTACATTACAGTTATTATTATTTTCTGTCATTATCCCCCCCCCCCCCCCCCCCCCCCACAAAGATAGAAACAAAATGGTGGGTGCTCACACACGGTATCACTTGCTCCATTGCAACAGAAATGCAACCATTCAATACGGTTTTATGCTGTAAATTTAATGCCAAAGACTGGTACGTAAGGGTAAAGACTGGTAAAGACTGGTACATAAGGGTAAAGACTGGTAAAGAAGGGTAAAGATTGGTACAGAAGAGTAAAGAGTGGTAAAGACTGGTACAGAAGGGTACTGACTGGTAAAGAAGGGTAAAGACTGGTCGAGAAGGGTAAAGAAAGGTAAAGAGTGGTAATGAAAGGTAAGGACTGGTAAAGAAGGGTAAAGACTGGTAAAGAAGGATTAAGACTGGTAAAGACTGATAAAGGGTAAACACTGGCAAAGAAAGGTAAAGAGTGATCATGAAAAGTAAAGACTGGAAAAGACTGGTAAAGAAGGGTAAAGACTGGTAGAGACTGGTACATAAGGGTAAAGACTGGTAAAGGGTCAAGACTGGTAAAGACTGGTACATAAAGGTAAAGACTGGTAAAGACTGGTACATAAAGGTAAAGACTGGTAAAGACTGGTACATAAAGGTAAAGACTGGTAAAGACTGGTAAAGACTGGTACATAAGGGTAAAGACTGGTAAAGACTGGTAAAGACTGGTACATAAAGGTAAAGACTGGTAAAGACTGGTAAAGACTGGTAAAGACTGGTAAAGACTGGTAAAGACTGGTAAAGACTGGTAAAGACTGGTACATGCGGGTAAAGACTGGTAAAGACTGGTAAAGACTGGTACATGCGGGTAAAGACTGGTAAAGACTGGTAAAGACTGGTACATGCGGGTAAAGACTGGTAAAAATGGGTAAAGAGTGACCATTCGTGACCACACGAGAAGTGATGGAACAGGAGTCTTTTCTTCTGGACTTTTCCCGTCCTGGTGACCTTGAAGGAACCTCCAGGACTTGATGTGAGACGGCAGGCGAAGGCAATCTTTGTCGGCAGGACGATATTACCTCGCATGGCGGATGTGGGTGGCGGCCATAAATCACCGCCATGACAGCCGCTTGAAGCTTGAAGCTTGCAGAGCCGCATGGACTTGAGCACGACTCGCTCTTTTTAGGTCCAGCGTGGAGAAGCAGCCACCAAAGTCGGAACCAGGATCCTCAGCTCCATTTGGCCAATATTTAAGAATATATGGCATATGGAGCATTTATGGAAATATGAACCCTGGGTCATAGAAGAAAGAACATATTATTATTAGCTTGCGTCTTGGCTACTTTTTATCGTTGTTGGCTTTTTTCCCAAACGACAACCCCTTCAGTAGCCACCATTTTAGATCTTTCAAGGCACACAGATGATTGTGTTCTATGGTTATGTAAACATGGAAGCTACCAAAAGGAAGATCCCACTCCAGTTCTTTCTAGCTGGTCCTGGTTGTTAGCTGGTCACCAGCAGGAGAACGTAGCTAAGAAACGCATGCTGATGATTTGGTCTTATGTTCTCCATCTGTCAGTCAACGTAGCGTTCATATGTCCGAGGTTCCTTGACATAGTCGCCATGTTGGTCCTGAAACTCTCTTCTCTGAAAATGTCTGGCAGTCAATGAGTTCATTTGTTTTGGGGGGGGGGGGTGTTTGACAGACCAAATGAAAAGCTTTGGCGGGGCCGCCTCTTTAAGACCCTGAAAGCTCCACAAAGCAGGAAGTCCTGATGCGAAGAGCAAAGATTCATCCTCGCAAACGTTTGCTTGAATCTAAATTGAATCCCAACTAATCCATCTCTAATTTGTGTGTTTTTCTGTTGTTTTTTTCTTTCCACACACGCAGACGTTTTAATGCCCCCCACGGGAGAACCGTTGGCGCCGCCGATCCTCGTGCCCGGTTTCATTTTTCGTGAATTCCTGATCGAAACCGTGAGCCTGTTGGGAAATTATTATCATGAGCGTATCATTTTTCATACGGTGATTGGTTATTTTCTGTGAGGAATGAGAAGGAGCGTTCACACACTCACACACACACACACACACACACACACAAATGCCCCCCCCCCCCCAAGGAGCAGGTGTAATGGAGGAAATGAGTACACTGCTTACTATTCATGGGGCCTCCATTCAAGTCTTCTTTCTTATCAGTGGAGGACGTTTCTCTCCAAAACATCATGGAGGCTAACATGCTTATGCTTATGCTTATGCTTATGCTTATGCTTATGTCTTATTATTCTTATATCTTACGGCCGCATATGGACACATATCCTATTGGATTTATGATACATATTGTATTTGTTTTATGATGTGCTTTATGAAGGATGTCAGCCCAAACCAAATTCACGAGACGATGCAGGACGTGTTATTGTTGCTGATCTTGGCTTCTGTGGCTTTCTTCACTCTTTGGTGTCTGAGTGTCCCCTTTAAGGCAGGTGACGGGTCCCCAATGGGGTAAAGACTGGTAAAGACTGGTACATAAGGGTAAAGACTGGTAAAGAAGGGTAAAGACTGGTAATGACTGGTAAAGACTGGTAAAGAAGGGTAAAGACTGGTTAGGACTGGTACATAAGGGTAAAGCCTGGTAAAGAAGGGCAAAGACTGGTTATGACTGGTACATAAGGGTAAAGCCTGGTAAAGAAGGGTAAAGACTGGTAATGACTGGTGCCCTTTGGTGCCCTTTGGTGCCCTCTGGTGCCCTTTGTTGCCCTCTGGTGCCCTCTGGTGCCCTTTGGTGCCCTCTGGTGCCCTTTGGTGCCCTTTGGTGCCCTCTGGTGCCCTTTGGTGCCCTCTGGTGCCCTTTGGTGCCCTCTGGTCTTGGTGGTTTTGGGCCACGGCCTTTCCGCCAGCCCGAGTGGTCAGGTGACATTTGGACAGCGGAGGCGTTGCTGCGGGGATTCACGTGTTTATTTGCCGGAGCGGAGGAACGCCGCCGCAGAGGTGGCCGCCCCGCTTGCTGGTCCCCACTTGAGCTGCGTTGGAGAACGTGTTCTCTTCCAAGCACCCTCTCAAACCTCCATCACACGCTCCCACGCAATCAGCTCTTCAATCTCGCACATTTGGAGCTGGCGGCCATGCTGTGATGAGGTGTGTGTGTGTGCGTGTGTGTGTGTGTGCATGTGTGTGTGTGTGTGACTCTCATACACGACTTTGGGGAACGCTTCTTCAATTGGGCCCAAAAAAGGGCCATTTGGGGGGAAAGCTCATTGGAGTTGAAAAGTGACATTGTAAGTAAGATGGAGCCTGGAGCGTCGACTACAGCCGTGGACTTCAAGTCGCCTTGGCGGTCGCCTCGCTCGCTCGCTCGCTCGCTCCCTCGCTCACTCGTATTGCACCGCACTGGTCTGTTAAAGCCGCTTTGGGAGGTCAGCGTGCTAACCAGCGCTGGTGGAATGGCGTCAGCGGACTTGTCACAGCACAAAAGCGTCAATCAAGTCGGACGAGTCGGGAAAGCACGTCGAAGCAGGAAACAGGAAGTAGGAAGTCAAAGCTGAAAATGGCGACTACCGCTACGCTGTGTGCAGCCTACACGCGGCGGTCCCGTGTTAATCCACGTGCGGAATCGTAATAAATATAATAAATAATATAATAAATATGCAATATTTCAACTTTTCAAAATTACAGCTTTTTTCATTTCTGCTGTTGTTGTTTTTTTATTTTGCTGTTTTTTGTTTTTTTTTAATTTTTACATTTTTACTTTTTGTTTTTGTTACATTGTATTTTTTTCAAGCAATTTCCACATCTGTCATGTAATTTTGATTTTATTCATCATCCCAATGATTACCAAATCATGTATTAAAAGCGTAATGATGCGTGACATAATGTGATTAGTAATTATAATAAATGATGACATTAAGTGATGAATATGTAAATTAGGACTTTATCTTGTAAAATAACAGAAGTTTTTTTCATTTTTGCTGTTTTTCATTTTTATTTTTTTAATGTTATGTAAAATTTGTACTTTTTCTCATTCATTTTTTTTTTATTTTTAGGACTTTATCTTGTAAAATAATTTTGCTGTTTTTTTATTTATTTTTTAACTTTATGTAAAATTTTTGCTTTTTAATTTTTACTGTTTTTTCAAACACTTTCAACATTCGTCGTGTAATTTTGACTTTATTCACCATACCGATGATTACCAGATCATGCATTAACAGCGTAATGATGCGTGACATAATATGATTGATTGGTAATTATAATGAATGATGATATTAAGTGATGAATATGTCTGTCATGAATGTAAACAATGGCTTTTCTCCAGGTCACGGGGGGGGGCGTATGAATCCACAAAGGGGGTGGAAGGTATCACATGACCTTCCCCCGGTTCCTAAGAGAGGTGTGGCCAAAAGCAAACAAGCTCGGTGAGCTAACACGGCGGCGTGCTTGGACGGGCTTTTAGCTCAAAGTGCTAAGTTGTGTTCCTTCACACCAGCCTCTGTTGGCAAACTGAGACATGGCGGTTGCCATGGAGATGGCTGACATCCGCCCGTGGAGTAAACACTTTCTTTCACGACAAAAGCGGCGACATTAGCGGTGACAGCGGGTGCTTTTGTCTCACCTTTTTCTTTTGTGCTTTTTGCTTTTTTCCAGCGCGTACCTGTTGTGACTGACGAGTCACCAGATGGAATAAAAGCCAAAGAACAACGGCGTCCCGCATGCGTGTGTATACCCGCGGGACTCGGCTGCCATCTTGTCCATCACGCCGCACTTGAAACGCACGCGTCAAGGCCGTCGGCGTCAGGTGAGAGAAATTGAACAACACGAGTGACGACTGGGACACGCCGTCCAGTTTTTTCATTGTTGGCCGGCTCGCCTGAGCTTGACGCCTTCCTGGAACTTTATTCAAACCGGAACCGATACGTTCAGTCGGGGTCCATGTGTGTATGTGACATGGGCACGACGTTGAGCCCTGTGGTACACCTATGCCATTTGTTCTTCCGCCTTTTCAAGTGCTTTTTGCAGGCAGGAGAGGGAAATGTACTAGCCAGGCACGGCCGAGCCAGGCCTAACCAGGCCCAACCAGGCCTAACCAGGCCAACCTAATTTAACCTCCTTTTTGCTGTTTTTTATGTATTTATTTTTTACATTATTTATGTAAATGTTGTACTTTTTCTCATTAACCTTTTTTGTTTTAATTTTTAGGATTTCAACTTGTAAAATAATTTTGCTGTTTTTTTATTTATTTTTTTAACTTATGTAAAATTTAATTTAAGCTCATTTTTGCAGTTTTTTTTATGTATTTATTTTAAATTTTATTGATGTAAAATGTGTACTTTTTCTCATTAAGCTTTTTTGTTGGAATTTTTCGGACTTTTGGACTAATAACAGCAGATGTTTTTTCATATTTACTGTTGTCCTTTCTTTTTTATATAGTTATGACTTTATTCCCATCATATTTTGAAGTCAGTCTCAGAATATTAGACCTTTTTCCAAAACATTCAGTATTTTTTATTTAATTAAATTTATTTTAAAAAAATAAATAAAAAAATAAATGCATCCATTTTTGATATTTTTTTTCTTGTGGAATGACATATTTGGAGTGAACAGGAGCATGGGCGGTGGGCGGGAGGCTGCCTCCTTCTTCAGTCCTGTGAAGGACCTTGAGTGGGGAGGAAATCAATTCATACTTTGTCCCGTCCAAAGAGGCTTCTCAATCAGGCGACTTGACCGCTTTATTGGACTTCTTCTCCAGAGTCACTTTCCCTGACTTTGATGAAACAGCCAAGATAAAAAAGCACCCCAGCATCCCGTCCCGCTCTACTTTCCCAGGACGTCCTCACTCGGCCGACGTTGTGGAGGCCGACAGCGAGGAACACAAGCAGAGGAAATTATGGAAGATTGTGAAATTGATTTGGCCGGCGACTGGCTGCTTGTGGACACTTTTTAGCGGAACAAATGTAATATCGGCCGCCTCGGTCGCCGCCTTGACAACCTCCCCCAACACCAGAACCACCACAGCAAACAGTGCGCCACCCCCGACCCCCTTTTTATTGAGACCAGCCACATTCACACGTGTTCTTCTCGATGTTGATGGGCTGCACACCCAGCTTGGTCGGGTTGATGGCACAGTGAGCGACGTAGTGGTTGGACTCCATGACCCTCTAATAACAATATTAATAATAATAACAATAATAATAATATTAATGATAATAATATTTTTAATAAATATTTTACTATAAAAATAATTTTAAAAATAATATTTGCAAAAATGAATCATATTTTTAATGACCTCTCATGGCCCACCCTCAGTACCACCAGGGCCCACCAGGGTTTCCATTTTGGTATTTTATCATCCCAGTTTGACTTCATTCTTTTTTGGGGGGAAATGATATTTTTAGAATGTGGGCCACGCATGTCCCCCATGCTACAGTTTGGACACCCACCCTGAGTATGGAACCCCCGCGGGGGCGGGCGTATCGCTAATTCTGTCATTTTGATGGCTTATCCCGGCCGGCGCTGATGCTTTATCGTCCAACGCGCTCCGTCGGGCTTCCCCGGCTAATCGGGCCCAAAGCTCCAGAAACGCCATCCTCTGACATCATAATTAGCGACATCGCCATCTCCCTCTCAAAGCCGGTCGCTAGGAAAGCTAACAGCATAATCCTCATGAAAGCAGGATTAGTCACCAGGCTGACGTATTATTCCGCATCCCCTTCATCTGTTTACCTAATAAACTGGCAAACGAGCTCATTAGGCCGTGCCGAGCGGCCACCGACAATTCATCCATGTGGACTGAAGGACGCTTTTTCTAACGCCGAACTGGTGTTCATTTTACAAGAATAAAATCATCATATTTTAACTAAAAAGTTGAAATCTAATGAGGGAAAAAAACGAGAAAAGCGGCATGATGTGCAGAAAAATAACAAAAAATAAAGAATACAAGAGTTACAAGAATAAAGTCCAAATATTATGAGAATAAAGATTACAAGAATCAACAAGAAGAAAATTGAAATAGTTGTAAAATGTGAGAAATGAAAAAAATTATAATTTCAAGTTTTACTAGCATAACAGTGTAATATTATGAGAGAAAATAACATCATTTTAGTAGCTTACAGTTGAAATATTATCGGAATATAGAAAAAAAACTGTAAGTGATAATATTGGGCGGTAAAGAATATAATAAAGAATGTAATATAATATAACTGGGAATATTATGGGAATAAAGTCCAAAGTACCAGAAGGAAGTCTGCTGTAATTAGAATTTTGGGTGAATGAAGTCAAAATATGAAGTAAGATGTCCTTAGGTGAAATTATTCAGCCAATAAAAATATGAATATTCAGCAGAGCGATGCTAAAGGCGATGCTAAAGTCGCTGTTGTAGAAGCTAAGGACGAGCATGAAGGCACCTTTCATTCTTATCGATGTCCTTCTTACGGGTGTGCAGTCAACGGCGTATCCCCATTATCCCCATCCTGGATGTTCTTCAAGAGCCTTTTGTATTTTTTAGCCAAGTGTTCTTGGAAACACCAAAATAGAAACAAGTCAAGGACACCTTTCAGTTCCAGGGTGGGGGTCTGATGCGGTGCCGTGGGGGTCTTAGAGGACAAGACTAGCCAGAGTCCCTCAGACCCTCAGTGGGATTTAGATGCTTTTTTTATTACTTTTTTTACATATCAAAAGTGCCCTTTGCAGTATAGTGCAACTACCACCCCCCACCCCCCCCACACACACACGTTTGTCATTCGGCCTTCACAGGCCTGGAAGTTTGCACAGCATACCAAGCCATGGCTCGTCTGCCCCAGCCTTTTACTGCAGCCAAGGCATTCTGCACCATGCAGCCCACGATCCTCTTAGCTGTGGCCACGATGCTGATCCCGATGTGGGGGGTGATGAGCACGTTGGGAAGCCCCAGCAGAGCATGGTCCCTGCAGGAGATGGGAAAAGAAAGAATAAACCGTTTGGTCTTTTTATGCGGCGAGGTGAGCCTGACCTCGGGTGAGTCACATCCAGCGCGGCTGCACGGATGCTCCCCGTCTGGAGGGCTTGGACCAAAGCGTCCTGGTCCACAACTTGACCTGCAAGGAGCAGCGTCAGCAGGAAGAAGAAGAAGAGGCTTTGAAGCGGGGGGGCGCCCACCTCGGCTGATGTTGATCAGCGTGGAGGAAGGCTTCATGAGCGACAACTCTTTGTGGCTGATGAGGCCGCGGGTGTCGGAGGTCAGCTTGACGGCAACCAAGAGGAAGTCCGCCCGCCTCAGCAGGTCGCTCAGGCTGTGGCAGTAATTGGCTCCGACGGCCCGCTCATCCACCGCGCTCCTGCGACGAAAACGTCTGCGTTTGTTCCCCAGCAGGAGTCAAAGTCCTTTTGGCCTTTTACCTTTGGCTTCTGTTGTGGTGGAGGATCTCCATTTCAAAGCCTTGGCACCGCAGAGCCACCTCGTAGCCGATCTCCCCCATTCCATGAGTCCCAGAGTCGACCCTGTCACTTCAACTCCCATGAGACTTTGGGGCATGCGGAAAGGGCCCCTGTTGATGGAAATTTGGTGACCTGTAATGAGGGTAAAACACCGCCCCAGTCGTTCCTGGTTTATGGCCACGGTAGTGGCTTGATACATTTCTCCACTTCCTGTACTCCAAATATACTCTCAATCGGATTTGCTCTGCTGTTAACATGCTAATGCAAGCAGGTTAGCATTGCTAGCATGCTAACATTACCATTACCTTGTATTTTTTGCTATTTTCATGGGTAAACACGTACATAAAACACTTGACACTATCATGCCAGGTGTTAGCATGCTAGCATTGCTAGACTGTTAACATTAGCATAGTAGCATTTTTTGCCATTTTCATAGGTAGACAGCACCTAAAACCTTGGCACTATCATGGTGGTGTTAGCATGCTAATGTTAGCATTGTTAACATCATCACAGCATTTTTAGCCATTTTCATAGTTAGACACATAAACACTTTGCACTGCTATGCTACATGTTAGCATGCTGGCATTGCTAAACTGTTAACATTAGCATAGTAGCATTTTTTGCCATTTTCATAGGTAGACCGTATATAAAAGCTTGGCACTATCATGCTGGTGCTAGCATGCTAATGTTAGCATTGTTAACATCATCACAGCATTTTTAGCCATTTTCATAGTTAGACACATAAACACTTTGCACTGCTATGCTACATGTTAGCATGCTGGCATTGCTAAACTGTTGACATTAGCATAGTAGCATTTTTTGCCATTTTCATAGGTAGACCGTATATAAAAGCTTGGCACTATCATGCTGGTGTTAGCATGCTAATGTTAGCATTGTTAACATTATCATAGGATTTTTTGCCATTTTCATAGTTAGACATATAAACACTTTTCACTGCTATGCTACATGTTAACATGCTGGCATTGCTAGACTGTTGACATTAGCATAGTAGCATTTTTTGCCATTTTCATAGGTGGACACTTTCCATCCGAGTGTTCCATGAGAAAACGTAACAAAAGTTGAATAGTCCCAAATGTATGACAGAACAGCTTTTAGAAAAGAAACCATTGTTCAACTTTAACAAGGAGAGTAATTAAAACAGTATCATTTATTTCACAGCGTTGGCTTCTCCGTGTTCGTTATCATGACAAATGACCGCGACGCCATGACGGCGGCCCGCGGCTCGATGCATATGCATGAACGTATCAATCCGCATCTGTTCAAGTCATGAAAGAGTGGGGAGAAGGTCGGGCCTGACTTATCCACATATTCCACCCGTGAGGGATAAACAGTACGTTGGTTAGGACTTCCCTGTCTTAGATTTCCAGCAAGCAAATGAATGAGGCAATAAACATCGTTATTTGTTTACTGATCCGCTGCTCAAGTGCAAGCAATTCTCTGTTGAATCATCCTTTGCGGCAGGATCTCACAGCTACGCTCAAATCTGTCCATCCATCTGTTCACGGAGAGCAAATATCTGATTAGTGATATCTGATTATATCTCCACGCATCCGCCATTCAGCATTCACCACCCCACAAATTAGCAGAAAAAGTTGTCTGAAAATAGACATTTTTTTAGCCCCCTGGAGATGCACAGGATATGAATGAATGTTGTAGACATTAGGAAATCCAAAAAACAAATATTGAACAAGCACCGGAATATAACTTTCCCACTTTTGGACAGATTTAGTAAAGATACTCAATTGTTTTAGGACATCCAATACATTTACACAAGTACACACAATATACACTGCTAAACCAGTGCTCAAGTTCATATCAAATTATTTAGGGAATAAATAATTTGATATTTTTTATTGATTTTTTTATTCGTAAAAATTATTTCATGTGGTAAGGTAGAGACCCCCTACGAGCAAGCACATCTATCTGAAAGCCTGTCTGTAAATTCCAATACATTCATTTCAACATCAAATGTTTTGTTTTATTTACAGAACTCTCTCTAGGAAGTGGACATGCGTGCATGAAGAGAAGTATCACGAACGGTAGCAGGAATTAAAAATCGGAAAGTACAAGGCAGATCATAATAAGCAGCTGGTGGCAAACCTCCTGAAGTCGTCCCAAGCCCTTGGCTGCAATACTGTATGTCACTGAAGATTCCCATCTACGTTTCTTTCCACTGATCTGTGGACAAGTACAGGTGATGAGCACGGAGAAGGGTTCCACCAGGACTTTGCAGCTATGGAGAAAAGATATCGGGAAGTGGAATCCAATCTATGAGGAGAAGAGACATTCATAGAATGTGTATATTAATGTACAAATATGCCACAAAATAGCATGATTTATTCGTCGTTTGGTGGTTTTATTTTGAAGCCGGGGCTTTTACTTTGCAACTACATCGGAAGCTGAAACCGCTCCCGGCTGTTGGTAGCCAGGTTGCCGACGCAGACGTGACAGGTTCTGTTTAAACTTCCAACTTTCTTCCTTACAGCTTTTATCAACTTAAACTTCAAGCTACATCGTCGTATGCCTTTTGTCTTCATGTTTCGACTAAAATCAACACAAACTGAATGCTTGTACGCGGTACTTCCTGGTTGTCTGCTACTTTTACTGTGGGAGTAGCGAGCAGGTGCTGCTATAATGATGTACGAATTGAGTAAATACGTATATAGTTGTATAGCGTGGTTTCTATGCTGTTGTAACGTTGTTTGAAATTAGATTGCTGCACCTTCTTGGACTTCCTTGTTGGACTCTAGAGCAACAACTCTAAATCTAAATCTAAACGTACGTCAAATAGAAGTCCACTTCCGTAGTTTGGCCGCCATGATGGTGAGCCGTACGGGCTGTCAAATAGACGTCCACTTCCGTAGTTTGGCCGCCATGATGGTGAGCTGAATCCGGAAACATTAGTTTGGGAATATGTATTCGGCACACCTTTACGTCATGAATTGCGCCAATAGAGGTTAAAATGTACCTAAGACAGGTATGTATGATACAAAAGTTGTAGATTTATAAAACTGGTTGTTTTAAATAGATAGGACAGCGGACAAGACTCACCAAGTGCATATCTGTGGGACTCCCACACAATATACCTTAAAGCTACAGTGTTCATTTCTCGGTGATTCTAGGCCCAACTGTGATAAGTGAAATAAGTACGATTTCTTATTTACAAATGGAATAATTTTGTAGTTGAAGTACAGAATGCATGCGTGGGTTTTCTCCGGTTTCCTCCCCCATTCCAAAAACATGCTAGGTTAATTGGGAATGGTTGTTTGTCTATATGTCTATTAGTTGTAGTTTACAATGTGATGTGGCTGTATTTGTACCGACTGACAAGTGTTCTATGTTTTCAGGAATGGCTGTGTTTGACAACTGCACTGTGCTTTTTGAGCTGAAAAACTTGTCATACAAGGAGAAGGGGAGTGTGAAGTCGCTGGTGACCGAAAACGGAGGAAAACTTTGCTTTGTGGTGAACAAGCAAGTAAGGCTGCAAGCGTCGCCTTCCTGCTACCAACATTTGTTTGTAGGCACTTCCTGTTTGGGTTGCTTATGTGGAAACCACAGTGCTGACTTTACTCCCTTAAATACATACAAGCATTATTAACCCTCACAGAACACAAAGAACTCAGTCCTTGCTTGGAAGTTCCAGATTGTTTTTGGCAGGACATGTTGGAATTTGTCTTGGAAAATCCGGACCCATCTTGTGTAACAATCAGGTCAGGTTGACCTTCCTAAGTCACGTAGACCTCTTAAGTCATCAAAAGGGAAAATGCTGCTGACTCCGGACCTAGCAGTCCTAACTCCTCTAACTCCTAACTCCTTGTATTTCCTCCAGTGCTCCTTCGTGGTCGTCAGCGACGTGGCCCACCTGAGCACCAACAGGTTGCGGAGCATCCAGAAGTACCAAACGCCAGTGGTGGGCGTGGATTATGTGCACACCTGTGTGAAGAGTGGCGTCCTCCTTCTTATCGAGGACTACAAGCTGGATGCTTCCTCGCCTTCGCCCCCCTCGCTTCCTCGAACCTTGCCCGTTCAACCATTCACCCATCAAGGTAACCTGTTGCTTTTTACTGTGATATGTTCGCACACGCCCACCCGCCATGACACGGGGTGCTGTGCCAAACATGATACCTTACTGAGGCTGGACCACGATGGTCAGTAGAGCCCAGACCCCCACCAAGGCCAAAGAAATGGAGATATATGTACATCAGAGTAGTCAGTACACAGCTTGTATAGCAGTATACATTTCCTGTTAAAGGCAATATTTATTGTGTGAACACCTGTCCAAATATTTAGTGTGAGCACCATTGGTATCTAGCGTGATATGACCCTGGCTTTTGATTCCCCTCCCCCCCAAAAACACCTCAAAAGTCAGCACGCTGTTAGCGAGAGGCGAGTCATCAAAGTCTTTAGCTCGCTCGACTCGTTCACCTTTGGCCGTTGTTAGATGCACTTGTTTAATAGAAGAGACCGGGGGGAACACACACACACACACACACACACACACACACACACACACACCTACTGCTCTGCTGCTCTGCTGCTCTGCACCAAAACACATCCAGCAGCTTGGATAGCGTATTACTGTATTGTGGGCCACAAACTCCGGCTGGGATTTTTGCTGCACTGTTGAACCGTCAGCTGGTTAAGGTGTTTGTGTTGATACCAGCACAGAAGCACAGATGCTGTCAAAACACCAGCAGAGGTAATAAGTCTGGTTGTGTGCTTGGTGTGTTTGGCAGCAGGACGCCCTCAAAGCGTTGGACCTGTCTCACTAAGAGGTCTAGGTGACAGCAAGTATGTTCTACCTGGTCTCTCGGCAGCACCACGCAGGGAAAAATGACACTTTATTCCTATACCTATTAGTTCTTCAGTAACTACTCTAAATATATATGGCATACTTCCTCAGTAACTACTCTACTCATTTGTTCCTCAGTAACTACTCTAAATATATGTGGCATACTTTCTCATTTACTACTCTACTAATTAGTTCCTTGGTAACTACTCTAAGTATATGTACCGTACTGCCTCAGTAACTACTCTACTCATTAGTTCCTCAGTAACTACTCTACTCATTTGTTCCTCAGTAACTACTCTAAATATACAGTGAAGAAAATAAGTATTTGAACACCCTGCTATTTTGCTATTTCTCCCACTTAGAAATCATGGAGGGGTCTGAAATTTTCATCGTAGGTGCATGTCCACTGTGAGAGAGATAAACTAAAAAGAAAAATCCAGAAATCACAATGCATGATTTTTTAACAATTTATTTGTGTGATACAGCTGCAAATAAGTATTTGAACACCTGTGTATCATCTAGAATTCTGACCCTGAAAGACCTGTTAGTCTGCCCATTAGAAGTCCACCTGCACTCCATGTATCATCCTGAATCAGATGCACCTGTTTGAGGTCGTTAGCTGCATAAAGACACCTGTCCACCCCATACAATCAGTAAGACTTTAACTTGTAACATGGCGAAGACCAAAGAGCTGTCCAAAGACACCAGAGACAAAATTGTACACCTCCACAAGGCTGGAAAGGGCTACGGAGCAATTACCAAGCAGCTTGGTGAAAAAAGGTCCACTGTTGGAGCTATCATTAGAAAATGGAAGAAGCTAAACATGACGGTCAATCTCAATCGGAGTGGAGCCCCATGCAAGATATCACCTCGTGGGGTCTCAATGATTCTAAGAAAGGTGAGGAATCAGCCCAGAACTACACGACAGGACTTGGTCAATGACCTGAAAAGAGCTGGGACCACCGTTTCCAAGGTTACTGTAGGTAATACACTAAGACGTCATGATGTGAAATCATGCATGGCACGAAAGGTTCCCCTGCTTAAACCAGCACATGTCAAGGCCCGTCTTAAGTTTGCATATGACCATTTGGATGATACAGAGGAGTCATGGGAGAAAGTTTTATGGTCAGATGAGACCAAAATAGAACTTTTTGGTCATAATTCCAATAAGCGTGTTTGGAGGAAGAAGAATGAAGAGTACAATCCGAAGAACACCATCCCTACTGTGAAGCATGGGGGTGGTAGCATCATGCTTTGGGGGTGTTTTTCTGCACATGGGACAGGACGAGTGCACTGCATTAAAGAGAGGATGACTGGGGCCGTGTATTGTGAGATTTTGGGGAACAACCTCCTTCCCTCTGTCAGAGCATTGAAGATGGGTCGTGGCTGGGTCTTCCAACACGACAACGACCCGAAGCACACAGCCAGGAAAACCAAGGAGTGGCTCCGTAAGAAGCATATCAAGGTTCTAGCATGGCCCAGCCAGTCTCCAGACCTGAACCCAATCGAAAATCTTTGGAGGGAGCTCAAACTCCGTGTTTCTCAGCGACAGCCCAGAAACCTGACTGATCTAGAGAAGATCTGTGTGGAGGAGTGGGCCAAGATCCCTCCTGCAGTGTGTGCAAACCTGGTGAAAAACTACAGGAAACGTTTGACCTCTGTAATAGCAAACAAAGGCTACTGTACCAAATATTAACATTCATTTTCTCAGGTGTTCAAATACTTATTTGCAGCTGTATCACACAAATAAATTGTTAAAAAATCATGCATTGTGATTTCTGGATTTTTCTTTTTAGTTTATCTCTCTCACAGTGGACATGCACCTACGATGAAAATTTCAGACCCCTCCATGATTTCTAAGTGGGAGAAATAGCAAAATAGCAGGGTGTTCAAATACTTATTTTCTTCACTGTATGTGGCATACTTTCTCATTTACTACTCTACTAATTAGTTCCTTGGTAACTACTCTAAGTATATGTGCCGTACTTCCTCAGTAACTACTCTACTCATTTGTTCCTCAGTAACTACTCTAAATATATGTGGCATACTTTCTCATTTACCACTCTACTAATTAGTTCCTTGGTAACTACTCTAAATATATGTGCCGTACTTCCTCAGTAACTATTCTACTCATTAGTTCCTCAGTAACTACTCTAAGTGTATATGCCTTAGTCGTTAGTTCCTATTAGTTCTTCATTAGTGCCGCAGTAACTACTCTAAATGTATATGCCTTAGTCATTAGTTTCCATTAGTTCTTCATTAGTTCCTCAGTAACTACACTATGCATTAGTTCCTCAGTAACCACTCCAAATGTATGTAACGTGCTTCCTCAGTAACTACTCTAAATATGTGTGCCTTAGTTGTTAGTTCCTATTGGTTCTTCATTAGTACCTCAGTGACTACTATTTTTGTGTACCGTATTGTAAAATGACCTTTTCTCCCCAACCCTGTTTTTTTCAAAAGATAAAATTGTATTGGTTTAGTTTTGTAATATGCGAGTAAATGCCACTAAAATGACTTTCATCTTCCTCTTTACGACGTTATTCTTGGACAATCATTATTGTTAGATTACAACCTTTTTTCTCCGAATATTTTGGGTTGTTCTCGTAAAATTACTGTAGATCTTCCCATTGTTGCCAGTGTTTTAGTTTTCTCGTTAAACAGTACATGGGAAATGGCTCTCGGACTGCACTTTGGACACCACCGCCCTACAGTACATGGGAAATGGCTCTCGGGCCGCACTTTGGACACCACCGCCCTCATGTAGTAGT
This sequence comes from Doryrhamphus excisus, assembly GCF_037039965.1. NCBI lineage: Eukaryota > Metazoa > Chordata > Actinopteri > Syngnathiformes > Syngnathidae > Doryrhamphus > Doryrhamphus excisus. The sequence continues at coordinate 540,567 of NC_136368.1, read as the reverse complement.
GTCGTACATGACAGCCAAGGTGCATGTAAACAAACACGGCAGAGGAACTTGAATCCCTCACATTTGCCATTTGGAGGAAAAGAAGCTGCAGGAGCAAAGATGTGTGGAGGTGGGGAGAGGGGGGGAGAGGGGGAGAGGAGGAGAAGGGGAGAGGGGAGAAGCACAGAAGATTTAGCTTTCTGCCCGCACAAACCCTAGCTAGCGTGATATATGCCCACAAGTGGTGCAGAGTGCAATAAATACGTGGTGCAGACGTGAGGGCTAATGAAAAAAGGAAAGAAGGAAAAAGCGCAGCAGTGTGTACTCCTCCAGTGTTTACACAGTGCAGACAGATTGAATCAGATCCAACACCCACCCGGTTCCAGCTGAGCGACTCTTGGCTCCTGTCTATCACCGCCTTCATTTGCTGGCTGCGCCGACGGAAGTCAAGAGTTCTGCTCCCTGTTGGCTGATGTACGAGCCCCGTGATAAAGTCTCCGTGCCGGGCGCAGTCTGCTGTTGACATGGCGGCCGGAGGTCAGGTGGAGGTCGCTCGCACAAAAGGTGGTGTTTGTACATCAGGTGTGCGCCAGGCCGCCGTCACGGCTGCGGATCCCGCATTTGTCCGCATCTTCTTGCATCCCGCTGCAGGTCACATGAGGTCTTCTGCTTTTTGCTTTTGCTTTTGCCTCTGCAGCCGGCAGAGCGTTTGCTGAGCCCTCGCTGGATGAGAGCCCGCCCCCGGAGAAGAGGAGAGACATCCTGGGCAGGTTCAGGTGTGCATAGCCGTCACGCACAGCCGAGGTGTTGCATTATCACAACGGGATTAGTCGTAGGGAGCAGCGGCGGCGTTGCAATCGGCGTCGCTGTTTAACCCTTTTAGGGCAGCATTTCCTCTCCTTCCTCTACAACTCATGACACTAATTAGAGCCATACTGGCCCACATTTACTCTACCAGTAGGAAATAACATCATGGTAGCTTTATTGTTTGGACATGACTATCATATGAGCAATATCGCAGACCCCCCTCCCTTCCCCGCGCCATCTGCCATAGACGGCTCCAGACAAGGCTTATCTGTGTAAAGCCTCCAAATGGGCTCTTGAATAACTCCAATGAAATACGGATCTTGTCATTTCTGCTGTGGAATTTCCCAGGATTTACGATGAGCGGGACAAAGACCTAGCCGCGTATCCGGATGACTTCAGCGTGGCAAAATATTCCATCTTCCAAAAGGTGACTGAGAGCGAGCTGCTCGGCTTGGCTTTGCCGGGTAGTAATTGTCGCCGGCGATGACGCAACGTCATGTTCTCGTCTCTGCAGAACGGCGGCAGCGCTTGCTGTGTGCTGGAGCTGCAGAGCGCCAAAGGCGGGACAGGGCGGCAGTACCGGGTGGTGCGGTACCGGAAGGAAGACGTGGGGGCCGACGTAAGTTATTTTTTAAATCAACCGCAACATCAGACTCATGTAGCCGGTGTTAACAGGAAGCAGCGCAGAGGGACGCGTTGGTGTTCCCGCCCACTTCGGAGGAGGCCGTGGCGGTCTACAGGACGCTGACAGAGTCCCTGCTCGCTTCCGGTCTGAAGCCGAGGACCGACATGCCCCCCCAGGCCAAGGACCTGGGTTCAGCCCCGCTGCGACAGGTCTGCGCCCCCCCCCCCCCCTCACCTCCGGCTCTAAATCAAAAGTTACCCCAAACATGCACGTAATTATGAAAACAGTAGCAGTGAATTGGCCCCCAGGGGGCGCAAGTGAGACATAAAACATTATTATACCATAAACCAGCCCAAGCTTCCTCCGTGGATCAGAGGTAATACTGGCAACATTATGAGGCTACATAAAAGTTATTGTGAGGGGACACTAACGCTGCACCAAACAAAAACTTCCCTCGTTTACCTTTCGAGGGCTCCTCGTTGCTGTAATGATGCGCCTCGTCACCGTGGCTTCATCATTTAACGGGGATAAATAGAAACGTGCAGCGCTCATATTTTCTGTCATTTGTCTGATTCCCATTTTTGGGTTTTCCTCAGCACCGCCACAGATGCATTCCTATGAAGTACTACTTGGCTTGACAGGAATGAATGCTAATGGCGCGCTTAAGTTGCATTCCAAGGACGCTCTGACACTCAGTCCCTCAAAGAGCCTCGGCCGCCTCGCCCGCCTCGCCACTTTTGACGTGATTGACGTGTGGCTTTTTCTATGGCAGCTGCTGCTGGAGGAGAAGCTGAGCGCAGGAGTCTTGTCGCACGATGTGGGCGTCTTTGTGGAGCTGCTGTGGACCGAGGCCTTGGGTTGCCTTGGCAACATCCTCCTCGTCCCCGTCAACACGCTCAGCCTCCATGACGTAAGGCTACCGCTTGGACTCGCGGAATGTTGTGAAGATAAATAAGAACATAGAGTTGAAATATTAAAGAAAAAAATAAATGTCTTGATATTTAATTAGTATGAAACTAATTAAATTTAATTATTTATTAATACAAAAATTAAATGTAATTAAATGTATTTACTTAATTAATTAAAATGTAATTAATACAAACAAAAGAAAACAAAGTCATAATGTTAATTACCTAAAAAATTTGGTTGGGAAAGTTATAGAAATAATGTCAAAATATTATGGGAATGAATTAAAGTAGATATGTGCTATATAAGATCATCAGATCATCAAATCGATTTAACAACAACCCAACTGAACACAAAATGCAGTTTTGAAATTAAGCTTTTTATTATTTTTAAAGAATTATTAGTGTGGAAAAGGTTATGAAGCCATTTTTAAAGCTTTGGGACTCCAGCCGACCACAGTGAGAGCCATTATCCACAAACGGCCAAAACATAGAACTGAGGTGAACCTTCCCAGGAGTGAGCTGAATCCTGTTGAGATGCTTGACCTTTTGAAGGCATGACCTTCAAAAGGCTTCACGCTGGAAAAGCCTCCAATGTGATTGCAATGTGATCTTGTTGCTGCTAAGGGGGGCCCAAGTACAATGTCTACAGGACGCTGACAGAGTCCCTGCCCGCTTCCGGTCTGAAGCCGAGGACCAACATGCCCCCCCCAGGCCAAGGACCTGGGTTCAGCCCCGCTGCGACAGGTCTGCAGACCCCCCCCACCGCCGGCTCCAAATCAAAAGTTACCCCAAACCTCGGTTCTATGTTTTGGCCGTTTGTGGATAATGGCTCTCACTGTGGTCGGCTGGAGTCCCAAAGCTTTAGAAATGGCTTCATAACCTTTTCCAAGCACTTATTAGCACTTTTTCCACACAGGGACTTGGAGCTTTAGATTTGTTTTCCTCCCTTTTTATATTAACATGTTGTGTTGTCATTGACTAATATTTACATTTATTAGATGATATGAAACATTTAAGTGTGACAAACATGTAAAAACTAAAATCAGGAAGGGGGCAACCACTTTTTCCAACACTAATTTTGTAGTTCATCTCCATAGGTTGGTTTACAAACTTCCAAGTGCATAATGTTATTTTTCAATAAGTGCCCCTCCCTGGACACCCCTGATATTTGCAGTAGCGTATATATTTCATCTGATGTATAGGTCTCACCCGACTGGCCGAATGACGGCTGACACCGCGTTGTGCACGTTTGTTCAGGTGAGCCGAGCGGAGGGCTTGTTGATTGAAGCTCAGAGAAACCTGAAGGAGGGGAAGCGCTCCGAATCGCTCCAACTCCTGGCTGAGTTTTACATCCTGCTGCCGCACAGGGTCCCCACCAAGACGGCCGACACCAGGCTTTTCTCTCAGAAGCTGGACCTGTGTCAGGTACACATGTGCACAAACTGATACCAGATCCCAGATCAGCCTCCATCGTGATGAATAATGCCGCCGTGTCACAAAACAGCACACCCGAGGAGGCTTTTTGTTTTGCCTCCTCGATTTTGTGGCGCGTTTGAAGCCCGTGGAAGAACGGCTTTGATGAACTCGCTAAAATACCCTGAAGCTTGTTTTTATTTTGGCTGTGTTGTTGCTTTTGAGCAGTCCAAATGCTGACAGCTTTCACGCGGCAAAGACTACGCTAGTTGAGATGTTTTGATTCGGCTGCCTTCACAGCGATCCACGTGTAATTGTTACGTCGTACTTACTGTCACTTATTAGCCATCAAATTCCCAGGCGCAAAGGGAACACGTGACATCTCCTGAAAATAGCAAAACAGCAGGAGGGAAGATGCTTTGGTTTGCTCCCTCCTCCGTCGTAAAGCCACAGGCTAAAGTGTCAAATTAGACCCGGCGCTAAAGCTAGCGCAACATGAGAGGCCGGCCCCCTGACATTACGGACTGGCGAAGAAGGTGATGTGGAGTTGCCATGGCAACAACGGATGCTCCTGTCTGTGTGGCGGGCATGTCCAAACATTTACTGAGAGCTCCGAGGATGCGGGGGCCGTTGCGGTTTTGTTAGCGGGCTGAAACCACTCCACCGTCGTCGATATGCAAAGATTGGCCATTTTTACTTATTCATGGCATTTTTTATTGTTTTTATTCCCTTTTTTAGTGTTACATCTCCTGCACAATTAATTTCATATTATGCAAATACAACCACAATAAAGGCTTGAATCTTGAACACTTCACATTTTTGTACTTATAGTACTTTTTTCTGCCTCTTTAATAGTATTTTTTAAGGCTCAATTCAATTATTTCATCCTGATTAATCGCATCTTGTCCATAGTTAACTCAAAACAAATCGCAGATAGAAAGACGATATTATAAGCAGGCCGATAAATATCTTCGCTACTTGCAAATCCCACAATTTTTGCACATTCAAAGTGAGCTACGATTTGTCCCACTTTGTTTGACGGTCCTTGAACGCACCATCCAACTTTGTCCCATGCTGCACAGATACTAGACTGCTGTGTGGGGCAGCTCTCTGAAAGCAAAGACCAGAAAAAGCCTGTGGGCGTTTTTACGGCTTGATACTACACCGAACATGAGCTCTTTTATTGTGTAGTTGAGTCATCACCTAATATCGCAAACTAACATGTATGTTGCCATGGAAACGTTTGACACACGCAGCTGATTGACTGTTCCTCCCTGACCAGCTAATCCGGGACATCCTGAACGTGAGCGAGATGACCATGAGAAGCCCCGCCCCTTCCAGCGTGGGAAAGTTCCGCGCCCTGCGGTGCAGCATCGAGGCGGTTGACCCCGGCGGCCCGGAGTCACGCACTGTGGCGTCTCTGCTGCGGGACAGGTAAGCCTTTCACCTGCGTGTAGGGAGTGTCCTGGATGGCGACCCCAGTTTCATCCGCACGACCCCCATGGTCCCCAGGATGATGCTTTTCATCCATAAGAGAGGCGTGGCATGGGAACCGGAATTATTTTGCTACGTTTTTTGCTTTTTTTCCAGCTCCGTGCAGATCCATCAGGTGTTACGAGTCAGCAGAGCCGTGGAGCTTCAGACTTTTCAAGGCCAGCTCGGAAATGTCAAGTCCCTCCTCCACTCCTCCAGCGCTAGCAACTTCGTCGGGATTCTGTCACGGTGAGCTGACACCGACACGCACACATACGGATGACGACTTGTGGGTCCCAGGGGATCCGGTGTCTGCTGAAATCCATTCTGGAGCTCCTGGCAGGGAAAGGGACCAACTTAAGTTGGAGTTGATATCAGGGTCACTGTAAGGAAATGGAACCGTGTGACTTCTTCCAGACAGCCAGGAAAGACTAATACTGGTACTGGTACTGGTACCGATACTGGTACTGGTCCTGGTACTGATACTGATACTGGTGACAACAACTTGTGGGTCCCACAATACCACAATACCAGTACCGATACTGATACCGATACTGGTACGATACTGATATTAACAATAATAATGCGGTAAGCACTCCAAATTCCCTGGCTTGTCTCTGTTATGGTTTTTCCATAAAGACTCCATTCTTTCATGAGGTCTGCGCGCTAAGCACCGTGCAGCCCCCAAATAACTAATTATTTACAAATATAATAGCATGGAGTTTTTCCAATTTTCATATTGTCATAACGGTATGGATGCATCTGTGCGTGTCTGTGTATTAATATGTCTTCGGTGTACTAGTTATTGTGCACCCCTAATAATAATAATCATCTCATTAGGGGGTGTGTGTGTGTGTTTGTGGAAATGCATGATATAACATGAAGAATGCTCATATTGGATGTACTACTCCCAGAGAATGAATGCATGTGTGTGTAGTCGGCCCTTTGTGTGCTGATGAATGCACCGTAGTGGATTCCTGCGTTGAGAGCAACGATATCGTTTCAGGGGTCTGCTGCTGCCTTGTGTTGGAGTGGAGCACCACGGCATTGACAGAACAGACGCCGGCAGCCTTGGAAGTGGTATCTACTTCAGCGATAGCATGAGGTCAGAAGAACGTCCATACACTTCACGCATCCGACACCTTTTATCCCCCCCCCCCCTTCCTGAAGAGGCGCATCGTCACTAAGCTGTGTCCTCCTTCGTCCTGCAGCACTTGCCTCAAGTACTCCAAGCCCAGCGCCACAGACGGCTCTCGGCTGCTCGTGGTGTGCGACGTGGCCCTGGGGGATTGCCTGGAGCTCCACCGGAAAGACCCCGCACTGACTCGGGCCCCCGAGGGACACGACAGTGTGCGTGCCGTCCGCCGTACTTCCTCCGTTCACTCCGAGTTTGAGGTAGGCGAGTTTGTCAGGGTGACGAAACGACTTGAGTTAGCATACGTGCTGCAGCTGGACGTGAAATATCAGTCACTATTGATGGATTCATCCATCACTCATAATCATGGATTCTTGAAAGAAGTACCCAAGCACCCCGCGCTCACTGGTCGTGCATTTTTTAGTGATAGTGACCACTTCATGACCCGCCATGGGGCCAAAATTTCTAGCCGAGCGCCAAGACTGTACGAGTACGAGTTGCTGTGCCAGTGACATGGTTGAAGCATGAATAAATACACTAACAGGCTTGCCAGGCTCGTTCCCCTCCCCGCGTCTTTCAGGAACCCTGCAGTCATGTTTGTTGTGGCTGATATACTTTGTGGGGCGACATCGTGTACCGTGGTCCTTGCCATCAGGGTCACACATAATGCACAATCCAAAGTAGTTCCAAAGGCCAGAGCTGGAGGATGCTGGAGGATGCTGGAAGATGCTGGAAGATGCTGGAGGATGCTGGAGGATGCTGGAGGATGCTGGAGGATGCTGGAGGATGCTGGCATATCACGTGTACATTTAAGGCAGTCGCAGGGTTCCCACATGTACTGGAAAACCTAGAAAATGATTGACCAGTTGTCCGGTCATGGAAAACTTGTACATGGGAAAACAAAAGTCAAATTTCTTCCAGTTATCCTGGAAAATGATTTAGCCTCGTGAATGCAAACGGATTAACAGCGAAGCGCATCTTATCTCACCTCACCTTATCTTCCGGGCAATATTGAAGTGCTCAAAATGTTTGAAAAAAGCTATAAAAAAATATCCAAGTATTCACCAGAGCTGTCAAAAACTCATTTGTCTTATTAATTACATTGAAATTACGTCAAGCCTTTATAGGAGTATTTATTCCTTATAGGAATATAGGAGACACAATAACAGAAAATCTCAACATCTTAGACATAGATAAGACGTTCGCCTTGACAGCATACTTCCTGCCGTGGGTATGGTCTCTTACCCGTTACTGACACCTGGTGACCAGGGTAGAGTAAGAAGATACTCAAGATGCACTTCAATGGCTTGATATGCAGTCAACGTTCACACAGGAGCTGCTGTCTGCCACAACTTACACTAGTCACTCGCACTCTGCACTCTGCTCGTGGCCCCGCCTCCACCCGCCGAGGCAGAGACTGTATGACTTACAAAAGGGCTCACTCCGTCCATGCCGTTGTTCTATGGAACAAATGCGCCAAGGTGCACATGCAATATACCGAGACCGGCAAATATGTGATTCTAAATATGCTTCTTGACGTTATTAGAGCCCTCTAGACATGAAGTAGCACCCCTATAGTCACTTGTACACTCATTTCACCCAATACCGTAGACCTAAACAGAGAAAACGCTGCAGCTGCAGCTCATCGTCTGTCATCTTTCCACGCTCCAGGATGACGAGTACGTGGTGTACAGGCCCGAGCAGGTCCAGCTGAGATACGTGGTCCGCTTCAGCGTGGACCGAGACCGCTTGGAGGAGTTCCGCCCCACTGTGGACACCTCGGCTGAGACCCGCCCCCTCCCGAGCGTCTCAGGTGAGCGCGGCTCTCACGTGCCGCGAGTCAGAGAGCCGCGTTTGTTATTCATGCTGTTTTTTTGGATGTTCCCCTGCATTGGTGGTGTCGGCGCCGGGTCGGCTTTAAGCGTCTTGCCTTTAAATATCTGCCTGCGTCTGGTTCGACGCTGTGGAAGATGAATGAAAAAATGAAAAAGTGAGAATCACCTCGGGGGGCTGTGTGCACAAAGGCTGCTGTTGTACCATCACTCCTAATTGGCACTTAAAGTTCCTCGCAATGAGTTTCCTCACAGGATCAGTTGGCAAAGTAGCTGAGCACAACTTTTAGCAACAACTCCCGCAACTAATAGAAGACTTAATGGACCGTCCTGCTGTCCCCACGGCAGCCGGGTGTCAGCGAGCGGCGTGGAAAGTATTTGTCATGACAAAGGAGTGCGAGGCATTCACACGGCTCCTTTTTAAGCCCACAAATTGGATCTTTTAGACAAAACGGAGCCACTATTTGAATATTTGCTTCCCTGGAGCTAATGACACCTGTAATGATGTATTCCGTGTGTGTGTGTGTGAAGAGGTGCTGGCTTCTAATGTCGGGATAGAAAGCATGAGGAACCCACTGGGAGACCTGACTGCAGGACTGCTGGGCAGCTCGGGGCAGCAGCTCCCCCTGCAGGCTGTCCACGTCAAGTGCAAATTGGTGGATCTGCTCTCCCAGGTGGGGCGTGTCCGGCGTAAGCGTGGAATAACCTCAACTGATGTTTAGCGTGGCCTCAATCCGCCTGCAGGTCGTCGTCTTCCAAAAGTACAGCAATCACAGCCCGGCGCCCATCGAGGCAAAGTACGTCTTCCCGTTGGAGGACTCGGCAGCCGTGTGCGCTTTCGAGGCCTTCATCGATGGGAAGCATGTGGTGGCACAGGTACGGATGCAGGCCGGCACCGTAGCGGCTCGTGGGCATTGAATCAGTGTAGACCGGGGGTGTCCTAGTGACAATGGCCCGAGGCACATTGTAAAAATAGAACCAATAAGGGGGGAAAGACAGCAACATGCAGCACTAATCATACAGGAAGAATATCAACATGAAGAACACGTTGTCATCCAACAAGAATATTGTCATATTTATTAGGAAAACAAACGGCATTTATAGTAGAATCATGTTGAAATATGAAACACAAGTGTCAGAATCTTGTGAGAAACAAATAAAACAATAAACAAAGTTGGCATTTTTAGAAAATCAGGTTGAGGAAAAAGTCACAATGCTATGTAAGTAAAGGCAAAATATCAGATGAAGTCTTGATTATGAGAAAAAATAGTCTGGGATTTGATGATAATGAAGAAAAACATCATATTCTACGTTTTCAGTCAGAAAATCAAAGAAATAAAAAGCCGTAATGGTATGGAAGTGGAAATATTATGAGAAAGAAATATTATAAGAAAAAATAATCAAGAATAAAAATGGAAAAGATTGCCATAATTACATGAGAATAAAGTCCAAATATTTTGAGAAAAAAATAAATATTATATCGAGAAAAATTCACAATTTGACCTGTAATAATAGGAGTTTCATTTTAGTAGCAACAAAAATGAAAATAAAGAAAATAAAAAGTGTTAATGGTATGACCGTGGAAGTGGAAATATTATGAGAACAAAAAATTAAAGTTTTTTTTAAAAAATTATAGCAGAAATGTAATTTAATGAGAATAAAGTCAAAATGTTAAGAGGAAAAAAAGCAATGAAGCAATAAACTAATAATATTAGGAGGGGAAAATGTTCAAGTCCCAGTGTTATGAGAAACATTTGTAGCAAATGAGGCTGCGATGGGAAAAGCCCAAGAAAAAGTATTCTTATTGTCAAGTCTGTTGCTATAGCCCCTAATCACAAGGAGCCTAAAGGGCTTTCGGCCATCCAAGCATTGAAGCTGCGTGTCCTTGGCTGCCAGGTGAAGGAGAAAGAGCAGGCTCGCAGGGAGTACAGGCAGGCCGTCCAGGAGGGTCACGGAGCCTACCTCATGGACCAGGACGCTCCCGTAGGCGCATGCCACCACATATCAGCGGTAACTACCGAACAGCCGAGTCACACCTCACCCTGCCTAACCCATCCCTCGCAGGACGTCTTCACCATCAGCGTAGGAAACCTGCCGCCGGGCGCCACCGTGCTCATTAAAGTGACCTTTGTGTCCGAGCTCATCGTCAAGGACGGCGCCGTTCTCTTCTCCCTGCCCGGGAGTGTTGCGCCGTGGCGGGGAAGCGCAGCGCTCAACCAGACCACGCAGGTAAAGGCTTGGAAAGGGGAAGTGGCAAATTCAGCGTCACATGGCTTCTCCCGCTCTCCACAGGTGACCGTGGACAAGGTCTGTGTGACCCATGAATCGGCAAGTTCAAGGTGCGCCTCAATCTCCTTTTGTCATCAACTCCATTCAAACGCGGGGTTTTAGCACCCCCTGCTGTTGGAAATGTAAACTATCAACAATCATCAACAGTAGAAATGGAACAAACTGCTATTAACCAGAACATAAAATCCACAATAAAAGCCTTACGTTTAAGTATTTTTGATGTCAGAGTATTAAGAGAACCTAACAAAATTAAATAACGTTGTAAATTGTTATAATATAAAAGTTATCATGGTATGACAGTAAGGCCAAAATATTAAGGGATAAGACCTATATTATATTATATTATATTATATTATATTATATTATATTATATTATATTATATTATATTATATTATATTATATTATATTATATTATATTATATTATTCATTCATTCATTTTCTACCACTTTTCCTCACTAGGTCTATTATTATTATTTTTATTATTATATTATATTATTATTATCGAGTCATTTGATTTAGAATATCAGCTGATGCTGAGTCCCGATCCAATACAAGAAAATTCATACAAGAAAATAAAGATTATTCATTTTAATCATCTTATTTCTTAACATGTTTTGTGTTGTTTGGCTTTGGACATTGTTTTGTCCCACCATGTTCGGCCTTCAGTGAACGCACCACAATGGTGTGCTTTTACGTCACTTGGAAGCTATCGTTTGTGTCGTTTGAGTCGCATAAAGTTGTTCATGTTTTCATGTAAAAGTGGGAATGTTTGTAGGAACGCGAAGGCCAACAGTTGTTTGTCCTTCCCAGGGACTTCAGCCTGGACATGTCCATCGAGATGCCCAACGAGATCAGCAGCCTGTCGTGCATCACACACCGAGTCAAGATGAAGGTCCTTCATCCGTTGACTGTTTATGATTGGGGGGGGGGCTCAAACTAAGAAATTCATGGCGGTTTGCGCTGATTGGTGCAGACAGGGAGATATGGTCACGTGGGGGGTGGAGGTGGGGTGCACCCACGGGGGTTTGCTACGTCATCGTTTCATAATTTCATGATAAATGCCCATTGTTGTGGTTTCCGTGTAGTACGTGTATTAGCACTTGGGGCACCCGGTCCCTCAGAGGCCCTAAACCCGGGGGGGGGGGGGGGTCAGCCAAATGCCTGGTTTGCCTACTAGCACGCCCCCCGCCTGTGTTCATGATTTTTTATGATGTCTTGGTACGTCATTGAAAGTGATTGAAAAGCTCATTTTGATGCCAACCTGTCATTCATCTTCACCTTGACGTTTTTGTTCCTGCAGAGGACCGACTGCAAGGCGGTGGTGAGCGTGCTGCCGGGGCAAGTCATGGGTCCGGATGGCTTCCAGCTGTCACTCACTCTGTCGGAGGTTCATCTGCCCAGGATGTGGGTGGAAAAGCACCCTGACAAGGACAGCCAGGTCTGACAGCTCCGCCTTCCTGACAGCGTTCCCACGTAACCATCTCCCGCTCCATCCCCGCAGGCTTGCATGCTGGTTTTCTACCCAAACTTTGATGTCCGACCCAGCTCCAGATCTGATGAAGTCGTCATTTTGCTGGACACGTCCGAGTCCATGCGGGGGGAACCCCTACACTGGTCCCGGGTGATTGCCCTGCACATCATCAGAACCCTTCAGCCGAGCTTCAAAGTCAACATCGTCTTGTTCAACAGCGGTCAGTAGCACTTCCTGTTGGCGTCACCAGGTTGTCATGTCAAGGAAACACGGCACAACATCCCCAAAGTCAATCTCTATTATTGAAATAGTCTGTTCCAGTGTCAAACCGTCACCATACCGCGACCCTAGTGAGGATGAGCGGTAGAAAATGAATGAATAAACATTTGAAACGGAACTGTGTGTGTGCACGTGTGTGTGTGTGTGCACGTGTGTGTGTGTGTGTGTGTGTGCACGTGTGTGTGTGCACGCGTGCACATGCGTGCACGTGTGTGTGTGCACGCGTGCACATGCGTGCACATGCGTGCCAAGAAATGATGCAAACCCATGAATCCATTCCAAAGGGAACGAGATGACGGTATTCACACGCAACTTGCTATATCCTGTTGTCTTGTCAGATTACACACAAGCTTTCCTGACCGCATCGCCGCTCCATGAGGCTCGACAGGAAGCAGAGAAGTTCATCCAGGTGATGATCCTGTTCATGTTTGGCCCAACTGTGATGTCATCCGTCGGTGTTCAGAAGGGCTGACTAAAACGAATAGGAATCTTTCAAGTGAACATTTGACTCAGTGATGAAGTACACTCACTGTCTGGAAAATACGGTCCCGTAGGCTAACTCGCCATGCTAACTGACTCGGCCGAAGCCAGACGTTGTCCAGTGTTGGATAGAAAAACAGCGTGTACCTTTTTCCCGCCGTCTTTCCCCAACAGGATGTCCTGCCAGTGGGTGGCAGCACCGAGCTCTGGCAGCCCCTGCGGGCGCTCGGCCTGCTGCCTCCGTCGCGCGGCATCCGAAACCTGATCCTGCTGTCCGATGGCCTCCTCCAGGACGCCGACGTCACCTTGCGGCTGCTCAGGGACAACGTGCAACACAGCCGCCTCTTTGCGTGCGGCGTCAGGTGAGGAAGAGTCTGAGGAAGACACTGAAGCCTAGCAAAAGACACACTTGGTTCATAGTTACGCTTATTTTGTGTCATGAAGAACTAAAGTGTGATGATAACCGTAGAAGTAGTGCGACTTAATGGTCACCATTTTGGAACTTTTGTTTGAGACATTTGCTTCCATGTGTAGGACGCTAAAGAACGTACAGGTAACAAAGGTTCTATGATTGATGGTGGCATATTACCTTCAACAGGGGGCGCCACTAAGTTTAGCAGCTTTTTATTTTCAAGACGACGAGTGAAAGACTTGAGAAATTCAAATGATGAGTTTTGGGGTTTTTTTTGTCATTTTAGCCCAACAGCCAATCAGCACATGCTGAGAGCCCTGGCTCAGGCCGGGGGCGGAGCCTATGAATATTTTGACACCAAAAACAAGCACAAGTGGGCGGAGAAGGTGAGGTGAAAGGTCGCTGCGATACAAGATGCTGACCGACAAAGTTAAATGACCACTCCTCCTGTCTTTGTGGCGTCTCGGGGGCAGGTGGCGTGCCAGTTGCGGCGCGTGGCGTCTCCTGGCTGCAGGTCCGTGTCGGTCAAGTGGCATCAGTTCGGCTCGTCGGCTCCGACTCCCGTGCAAGCTCCCAAACAGCTCCACGCGCTCTTCAACGACTGCCACACGCTGGTCTACGGCTTCGTGCCGCACTGCACTCAGGTAGGCTGCTAGCTAGGCTGGCACGGCTTCCGGAACCTTTAGGGTCACGCGTATATTTTTACTATGTGCTGCAGTCCAAATGGTCATTTCTCCACCCCGGGATTATTTATTATTATTCATTATATTTGACACTACCTCCAGACACACGGTCTCCAAGACAGAAGCAAATTAGAAAACAAACAAACAAAAAGCGTCCATTATGCTCTGTATCAAATGTAATGTAATGAATTATTATGGCCACTAGATGTCACCAAAACCACACCCACACCCAATCAGGTAGACTTAAGCAGAGAAAATAAGACATGTAAGAAATGAATAAGACATGTGCTCGCATGTGTTTCAATAAATGCGATGTCGGGGATTCGGACTTGAGTTGTAGTAAGATAAAGAATGATGATATAAAAGTCTGGTGTATCTCACTAGTGACACCTAGTGGCCAGTGGAGACTACAGTCCATCTAACTGTATTTGTATGTTAGCTCATTTGGTGCTTGAAAGGCTGGATTTAGGGCTAATAATAGGCCGCAGGTGATGCCTTCTTGAAGTCCGTCAAAATGGGAACAGAGTGGGCACGCTGATACATTGGCACCCGGCTGCATGCCACAGGACCGGTGAAGGGGCCATGTTTTCTGTTCTGCGGTCACATTAATGGCCAGCCTGCTCACTTCCTGTCGCAGGCCACCCTGCTGGGCGAGCTGGGCGGCCAGGAGCTGAGAACCATGGTGTCCACCAGCGAGCTGCAGAAGACCAGCGGCACGGTACCCCCCCCAAAAATAGTCCGCTCCAAAAAGTCGGTGTCTGTACTCCAACACGCGTGTCTGCATCTTTCAGTTCCTCCACAAGCTGACAGCGAGGGCTGTCATCAGAGACTACGAGGACGGCAGCTTGGATTCCAACCTCGCCCAACATGAGGTGCGTCTCTTCGGCAGTCGCTCCACAGGTTGATCAATGGACATGACGTGGATCTCTGTCTCCCCAGGGGAAGAAAGCCCAGCTGAAAGCGTTCATCGTTGGTTTAAGCAAGGAGTACTCCATCCTGTCTCAGTTCACCAGCTTTGTGGCTGTTGAAAAAAGGGTTTGTATTCACTCTGCCTGAGCGGCCATCGCCACCCGTTAGTCAAAGTCGTTTCCACCTTCTAGGAGCCGGGCCAAGCAAACGAGGCCTTCACTGACATCCCCGCGCTGTTGGCCGAAGAAGATGTGGACTTCCTGCCCTACATCAGCTGGACGCCTCGTGAGAGCAGCACGGAAGAGGAAGAATCGGACGACGATGTGAATGCCGCACGAACTCGGTTGTTCGTTTCTATCACGGGTCTCTTTTTAAGCTGCTTTTGTCTGCCACTTCCTGCAGGACTCCTGGTCCGGATCAGATTCCTCCCTTGGCGAGCCGTCTCCCTGGTATCAGCCCACGGTTTGTCTCCACTTTTTTTTTTTTTACATATGTTTCCTGAATTATATATATTTATATTTTTATGAATGATGGGCTGAAGTCAACCACAAATCAGCCATAATTATTAATTATTTCATACCTGAAAAAACATGATGGGGGAGCCATAACTATGGTGACATGGATCGTGATGCCAGGGATTACTGTTGTTAAATGTTTATTATATGGACATGAACCAAGCAGTGAGCATTACCGTCGGTAGCCACCAGAGGGCACCGTAGGCTTGTGACGACGTCAGTCATGGAAGGAAATGATTAGACCAGCCTTGTTTCTTCAGTTGCTTCTTCTTTTTTAATGCCTGGCACAACTAAATGTGACAAATCACAAAAATAGATCCTACCACTTTCATTTTTGGCAGCACAATGCTCTAGATATTGATGTAAGAACTTGTGATGCTTGTTATTACCTACAAAAATATGCAAGTTGGTAGATATCATGTCTTAAATAAAATTCCAATGAGCTATTTTTGTACCTGTAGTTGTACCAGGATGAATAAAATGGATCAATAAACCAGTGGCCGTCCATGCTGCTCCTCCAGCCATGACAAATGACCTTAAACGTGAACTTCAAGGGATGGCTGATGTCCTCATCAGCATGGCTTTTCCTCTCCTTGAGTTCTGGTCGGGTTCTTAAGTTTGATTGGCTGGCTTTCCCGGCGTCTATTCCCGGGACATCAGGCCATCCAAGCGTCCAAGGAAGCAAGACACCTTTAAACCTTCATGAACCCTGCCGGTGTTAAGTAACGTTCTTATCAGTCACGCAAGTGTAAAAAGAAGAGAACCACCATCGTGCTTGAAAAGCATAAAAAGTGTCCACCAAAAAGTACTATTTGTTTACCATTTATCCCATGAGCAGGAGAAGGTCCGCACCGTGGTTGAACGTACGCTGAATGACAATAGAAGAGAATATTAATATTTGTTCTTTCTCTCTTCTCCTTCTGGTAGAGCCCCTCCTTCTCGCTGTCGTCTCCAGAAATGTCGCCAGTCGATGGACTTGGGGCTCGTAAGAGGGTGAAGAAGGCTGTGATAGAGAAAGCGGCAGCTTCTGATGAGCTGATGGCCAAGGAGTCCAGCAAGATGGAGGAGGTGGAGGAGGACATGGAGTCCAGCAAGATGGAGGAGGTGGAGGAGGACATGGAGTCCAGCAAGATGGAGGAGGAGGAGGATGAATGTGAAATGGGATTCGGATTGTTTGACGACGAACCAGCCTTTATTGAAGCCTTATTTTCCGGAGGAAGAACCGAGCCGGGTCTCTTGACTGGATCATTTGCTGCTGCTCCTCCTCCTCCTCCTCCTGGAGCCACACATCCAGATGCAGAACCATTTCCACCAAGCCTGGACGTACCACGTATCCAGCATGGCGGCTCATTGGAGGCCTCTCGTCCACGTCTACGTGGAACTCAAAGGGATAACCGCCTTCATTTCGATATCACCCCTAAATCCAGACCCACCCATCCGTCCCGTGATGCACCTCCACCACCTCCTCCTCCTCCACCCCCTGGAGACACAGATCCAAATGGAAAGAATTTACTTGAAGACCTCGGCTCACCAGTTCCGCCCCCTCTGCTGCCACTTCAGCATCGAACCCTGCGACGTGTGCGCCCGAACCGTGATGTAAAAGCAAAGGAATCCAGAGTCCAGCATCAGTGGGATCCTCCTGGGATGGAAGCTCAAGTGAAGCTCCAGCAGCAACCAGGTGGAGGAGCCATTGAGACCATTGAGCGCTTTGATGGCTTCCCTGTCAGACCAACATCAACCAGGATGTCATCCCCTCCCGTGGTTGGAACGCTGTTTGGCAGCAAAGCACCTTCAGGGCCTTGCCAAGGGTCTGGCTATTCTGGTATGGCACCAATCACCTGTGGTCCACCAGCAGGACTTTCTCAGCTGCTTCAGTCTCAGGTCCGGTCTACGGCACCAGGTTTTTCTTTGGCGAGCCAAACTTCGGCACCAGATTTTTCTTTGGCGAGCCAAACTTCGGCACCAGATTTTTCTTTGGCAAGCCAAACTTCAACAACAGGTTTTTCTTTTGGGAGCCAAACTATGGCACCAGGTTTTTCTTTGGCGAGCCAAACTTCGGCACCAGATTTTTCTTTGGCGAGCCAAACTTCAGCACCAGGTTTTTCTTTGGCAAGCCAAACTTCAACAACAGGTTTTTCTTTTGGGAGCAAAACTAGGGCACCAGGTTTTTCTTTTGGGAGCCAAACTATGGCACCAGGTTTTTCTTTGGCGAACCAAACTTTGGCACCAGGTTTTTCTTTGGCGAACCAAACTTTGGCACCAGGTTTTTCTTTGGCAAGCCAAACTTCAACACCAAGTTTTTCTTTGGCGAGCCAAACTTCGGCACCAGGTTTTTCTTTTGGGAGCCAAACTTCAACACCAGGTTTTTCTTTGGCGAGCCAAACTAGAGCACCAGGTTTTTCTTTGGCGAGCCAAACTTCGGCACCAGGTTTTTCTTTTGGGAGCCAAACTTCAACACCAGGTTTTTCTTTGGCGAGCCAAACTAGAGGACCAGGTTTTTCTTTTGGGAGCCAAACTAGAGCACCAGGTTTTTCTTTGGCGAGCCAAACTTCAGCACCAGGTTTTTCTTTAGGAAGCCAAACTGCATCCAATCTTGCACCCATTTTGGGAAGAAGAGCAGCCGGCTCTGCTCCACCCGACCCTGCGCCAAGACCCGTGGGGCGTGTCCTCAGGCAGACATCCTGGTGAGTCAAAACTCAAGCGCCGTCCAAACGGTTCAGTCCATAAATTGATTTGAAGCAGTTGAAAGAATACATAGATAACGAAGGTTCCGATAACGATGTCGGCAGCAGCGCTCCCCTCGTCCTGCCTCAGGTCACATGATGGTGTTACCTTGTCTGTGATGCCACAAGGTGCGTTGGACAACAAACACCGACGCCGCATGGCGCTGAACCGATGATTGATGTGTGGCATGGAAACAAGGCAATGAACGCAGACGACAATAAGACTAGTCACGCGTCCGTCTCCATCAATACGTCCTTGTGTGCGGCCCTCTTGGCTTCGCTACGCTGTTTTCCACGGTGCTGGAGCGTATGGACAAATACGGCCCATATGTCACGTCGTGTCATATTTACGAGGCTTATTGCACGTGTGGACGTTCGTACGGTTGGAACATTTCCATCCAGACGGTTGGCTCGCCACAGCAAGGCTAATCCATCACGTAAAAGACGTCTAAATAGGAGATGGGGCTTATAAATATCATTTAGTTCCATCAGCATCAAAGTCTACATATTGTCACAAACATCAAGCGAGACGGATGATGTCGGGGTGATGATGTCGGGGTGATGATGTCGGGGTGATGATGTCGGGATGATGCCGGGATGATGATGTCGGGGTGATGATGGGATGATGTTACAAAAGTTCCAACAATTTGGCAGGAACTCCGCGTGGAAAAGGCTTCCGTTACCAAACGCTATGTCCCACGTATGTAAGATGCGTGTCTGTGTGCTGATCACGTGTTGCTATCACGTGTTTGCAGGTCGGCAGGAGGCCAGAATCTGTCAAAATGGACGAAGATCTTCGAGATGCAGACTTCGGTAAGACGACGCCTGCACACATTTTGTTAACAAATATCGCTGATCCCAAAGTTTGATATTAGCGCTATCAACATTATGACTATTTTATATGATAAATTATTTATTACCTATTTATAGTATATCTTATATATTACAGTTTGCTAGGGACAATATCGGTCGGTATCGGTGATCGTACTTATGCCCATCAAAAACACGAACAAACATGTCTGCCATGTGGACTTTAGCAGGATGTGCGAAGGAAGGTTTGCGTCCTGGTTAGCATGGACGGATCAGGTTAGCATGGAGAGGAGGCGGAGCACGCCGACTTTCCCAGGCTCACAAAAGTACGCAGCCAACCTTTGGGGTCCAACCTTTGGAAAGCGAAAAGCAAAAGAGCCCAACCAGGAAGTGATGTGAGAACAACTGAAGTCCAGTCTTAGTCCAGATCTCGGGCACGTCCTGGTGGTAGCCTGGTGCCCGGTAAAGCTCCAGCATGGATGAAAGCCGTGCTGATATTTGGCTCCGGCAGGACGGCTACTGGGAGCTGACCACGGAGCTGGGCCAATGCGTCAACGTCGACCTCCACGTCCTTGCAGACAACTTCCTGACGAGCAAAGGCATCCGCTCTCTGGGTGAGATGACGTTCCATCCTCGTAGTCCGCAGCCTTGCGGCGAGCTCACATCCTGTCGTGCGCAGGCGTGAAGGCGGCCGCTGACATCCTGAGGCTGCTGGCGACTCTTGTGGTCCTGCAGATGATGAGGTTGGAGAAGCTGCCGGAAGGCCGGCTGCTGCGTACGCTGTTCGCTTTGGAGGAACCGCCGATCAGGTGAGGGTCTTCACACCGTCGGGCTCCCGCTTCTGGAAATGCCAACAGCCCTCACGTGGAGAGGGTTTTTGTTTTTTGTGGCAGAAGCAGGCCGCCCCGCTGGCAGCGCGTCAGGACGGCGGTGGACTGGGTCTGCTGGGCCGACCGCCAGTACCCGTGCGTCTGCAGCCGGCTTGAGATGGGCTTGACCTGGGAGTCCGTCACCCGCCAGCTGCTGGGCTACGACGTCCCGCCCGCCTTCTCGCCTCTTGCTGGCCTCAAGCTGAGGAGCAACATGGCCGCCGCGTGCCCCCCTGTGGTCGTCCAGTGAGGACCCCCGGCAGCGTGGCGGGAAAGAAGCGCAGGTTGCAACATTAAAAGGCTTTTTTTTTTACATGTTCATGATAATTCATGGCTATTTAAGCAAATTGCAGGTATTTGGGGCCAAAAGATGCATTTCCGGGCATAAACTGGACCACATGACACACCGTTCAAATCCAAGGCATTCACAGATCACATTCAAACACCTAAAGATACACTCTCATACAAATCTTTATGCTAACTCCTCCAGGGGGCGCCGCAGCAAACCAACCTCCTCCATCCAACCCTGGCTTCCGCATCTGTCTCTCCTGTCCTCCTTCACCACATCCATGAACCTCCTCTTTGGTCTTCCGCTACGCCTCCTACCTGGCAGCATCCTTCTACCAATATATTCACTAGCTCTCCTCTGGACATCCCAACTTTATCTCCAAGGCTTCTATCATGTAATGTTCCTGCGATGTACTCCCTCCTGATCCTGTCCATCCTGGTCACTCCCGATGTGAACCTCAGCATCCTCATACTGCGTCTTGCTGCGGCTAATCTCCACTTTCTCTCTGGGCTACTGCTACCAACTGCTACCAACTTCATCATGACTTTGCCCAGGTGAGCCCAGTTGATGAATGAATGAAGTTCATGATGTGGAACATCATGAACTTCATTCATTCATTCATTCATTCCATCCCAGTCATTTCCCAAAAGCCGTCCCTCACCGTACCGACCTTTCTGATGATTCCTTAAGGTGCTAAGGCTTGATGGATAATGTAGAAACCAAAAGAAGGGTTAGACTCTGATCTTTGGGTTTCTACCCTGCCCTTTCTCTGCTTCTTAACCACACCAACGCTTTGCTTAACAATCATTGGGACCTTTAATCAACAACAATTACACTTGTACTCCACTCATATTTAACACAAAATAGCATTTGAGTATTGTAACTATTGTAACTATCACTAGGTGTCAGTAGTGGTACATTGGCGGCACCACAGCCACTGCAGGAAGTACTGACCAGAAACAGAAACAGGAAGTAGAAAAGGAACCGGAGCAAACAACTCTCCTATAATATGTCTTATTTTCTCTGACTGTGTCTGTTATATTGGGTAATAGGAGTGTAAAGGTGACTATAGGGGTGTTATTTACGTCTAGAGCTCTAATCATGTTAAAAAGTGTATTTAGAAGGTTGTTAGCCTTCCTTTTCTATGTCGTAGCTACCAAATGATTCTATTCGGGAATAAGGAATCCTACTTAGCGGAAATAAAGTCGGGTCTGGAACCAATTGATCACCATGAAGGAGTTCCACTGTCATCTTCTCATTATTATGTATTCATGTTTACAATAAAAAAATCAGCAGTAATTGTACAAGAATAAAGCAAGAATATACAAGAAAATACAAGAATATAATTTAACTTGAAATAATAAAGAATAAAAACATTTAGTAGGACACAAGTTCTAACATCAGAAACCCAAAAAGCAAATACAGCAAATACATTTTTATTTTATTTTTTATTTTTTTTTGGGGGGGGGGGGTTAGTTTGCAGAACAGTTCTGATATGACCAAAATAAAGTATAAATATTATAAATACTAAATATTATGAGAAGAACATTTATGAGACCAAAGTTAAAAGTTGTGGGGGGAGAAATGGCCAGAATACTACATTGGTACTACAGTTCTAGGTCAGAATGGTTTACCACCAGAATACTACATTGGTACAACAGTTCTAGGTCAGAATGGTTTACCACCAGGATACTACGTTGGTACTACAGTTATAGGTCAGAATGGTTTACCACCAGAATACTACATTGGTACTACAGTTATAGGTCAGAATGGTTTACCACCAGAATACTACATTGGTACTACATACAGTTCTAGGTCAGAATGGTTTACCACCAGGATACTACGTTGGTACTACAGTTATAGGTCAGAATGGTTTACCACCAGAATACTACATTGGTACTACAGTTATAGGTCAGAATGGTTTAGCACCAGAATACTACATTGGTACTACAGTTCTAGGTCAGAATGGTTTAGCACCAGAATACTACATTGGTACTACATACAGTTCTAGGTCAGAATGGTTTACCACCAGGATACTACATTGGTACTACAGTTCTAGGTCAGAATGGTTTACCACCAGAATACCACATTGGTACTGCAGTTCTAGGTCACGCTAAGTCATGAATGGATGACAACATGGCGGCATGTTAGCCAACAGGAAGTGTAACAAAATGGACACAAACAAAAGAGTGAGTATTGCCGGCGGCATTAATGACAATGGCGCATAAACAGGAAGGAGCAGACGGCGTGGTCGGCATCTCAGACGGCGTGGTCGGCATCTCAGCAGGCGTGGTCAGCATCTCAGCGGGCGCGTCCACCTTGCAGGCACGGCGCCGTCTCCTTGGAGGGACACATTTGTCCGAAGCAGATCTCCTTGAAGCCGGGCGCCTTGGTCATCCCGCTGGCTGTTTGGCGAGGAAGGAGCATCAGAAACGCACATGGAGTGAATGGCTCGGGTCCTTGAACGCATCGTGGCTCACCGTTCATCAGGTTGTAGAGGAGGCAGTAGTCGGTGGGGGCGCTGGCGGGGCCGAGGACGGAGGAGGTGCTGGACGCCTGATAGGGAAGGAGACAAGGACGCAGGAGGTGACCAAGATGTGACGTCATGCCGGCGTACCTCAGGGCGAGACACACCTTGACTTTGCAGAACTTGGGGGAGGACGGGGGGCTGAACTGGAAGGTGATTTGGGCGGTGGTGTTGGCGGCGGGCGAGGTGTGTGTCATCTGGAGGACGGACGGCGAGTACCTGACGAACTAAACATCACAGCAACACGAGCGGGTGTGACGACATGACCTTCCTGCACGTGCTCACAACTCTTTCATCAACTTTCATCCATTTTGGATAGAACTTGGACTAGAACTTGGACTAGAACTTGGACTAGAACATGGTGCATTTACCTGGTACCTGCACGTCTCCGCCAGGCTGTCCTTGCAGGTCTGGCCCCTCCACGCCGCCGCTTGGCCCACCAGGGCGTTGAAAGGTTCCACACAGCTGACCCTGAACATCCTGTGGGAAAACGGGAAACGGGAGGCGTGAAGACCGAGAACCACAGCGAACGGCGGACATGGGCGTGCTACCAGACAACTTGACAGGCGGGTTCCTGGGCCTCGGCACCGAGCGGCAGCAGGAAGGTGAGGACGGCGAGCAGAGTCGGGTTCATGTTCATGTTGGCCTGGGTTGGAGTCTGTTTGAGGGCGGGACCGGCTTCTGGGCTATATGGAGCCCATGTATGCAAGCCCCGCCTCCGAGGCCTGGTTGCACTTGGACCACCTGATGGAGGCGTCAGCATGACATCGCCTCCTCTTGTCTTTGGTCCAGCGTGACAGGATCCACACAGATCCACACGGGATCCGTGACATCGGCGCTGTCACCGTGGAAACGCAACCAAGCCAAGTGCCAAGGGAAGTGGAAGTGGTTTGCTAATTAGGATAAGATGCCTCATTGGTCCCCCAAGGGGAACCTTCAGGTTGACAGGACCAAGGTACAAGAGCTTATAAAGTAACCACCACCACCAAGTATTTAGTATTCATGTAGTACTCCTCTTTATGACCTTCTATTGATGCTACTAGTAGAGCCCTCTAGGCATGTACTAACACCCCTATAATCACCTTTACATCCTGTTGCCTAATATAGTAGTAGTAGTATAGAATAACATAAATAAGACACAATTCTGGATCAGTCTTTGTTATGATCTGGAGTCAAATGCAGTGATGGAGACTTTTGGCATGGCCCCTTTTTTCCTGTCATGCAAAACCAGCGTTCATGAATAACATGTATAAATACATGTTGGTAGTAAATGGCTTAAATATGTCATATTTCTTCTAATAGTAATAGTCTGTATTTGTACCGTATTGTACTGTACTGTACTGTCATGAAAGTCTTCCCTGACATGTAACCCATGAGCACCATCTACTTTTAGATAACATCATAAATCAACATTGGTCCCACAGGATTAAACGGGACCAATCGCCATTATCTGTGCTGCGTAAAAGTCACAGCACAAGACTGCAGCTGCTACACGCCACCCCACGCCGCTCCATGCCACGCCGCTCCACACCATGCCACGCCGCTCCACCCCACGCCACTCCACCCCATGCAGCTCCATGCCACGCCGCTCCACACCATGCCACGTTGCTCCACCCCACGCCGCTCCACGCCACGCCGCTTCATTCCACAGCACTCCACCCCACGCCGCTCCACGCCATGCCACCCCACGCCACTCCATGCTACCCCACGCCGCTCCACACCACCCCGCTCCACACCACCCCGCTCCACCTCACGCCGCACCACGCCACGCCGCTGTATGCCACCCTATGCCACCCCATGCCGCTCCACACCATGCTGCTCCATGCCACACCACCCCACGCTGCTCCACGCCACCCCACGCCGCTCCACGCCTTTGTGTTTGGCGCGTTGCTGTCAATCAAGGCGCCCCGCCCTCTGAAGCGGGGCCGATCATCTAAAGCGGCGTGGAAGTCATGCGGACTCGCTTGCAGACGTAGCTCCCGTACTCACTGAGGAACTAATGAGTGGAGTAGTTCTTGAGGAGATATGTGTGTCCCATGACATGCCTTGTTAGCTGATTCATGCTAACTCATTTTCTCTCTTTGGAACACACAGAAAGTGGAACCCGATATATTTCAAAGATTGTGGATGATGGGCAACCCCCCCCCCAAAAAAAGTGCACTTTTCCTTAAAGGTTTGTAACATCAGGCCGTTCCACCAGTGACGTCATCACGGACTGCAGCTCTGCTCCATTCCAGGTCCAAGAGGACTAGATCTAGGATGGTTCTAGATCTCCATGGTGTTGCCAGGTATCGGCCAAATAATGGCTGTGTGTTGAAAGGAAGTCCATACCGCCATACAAGCCCTACACTGATGTTGACCAAATAAGTCCCATGTGACCACCTGGCAACCCTATGATGTAATCCTGATGATGTCACCCAATACAGGTGGTCATAAAGGCTTGTTGTTTGGTCACCGAAGGCGGCGTGTCTGTTCATCGAAGGCGGCGTGTGTTGACATTTAAAAAGATGTCACCTGGTCACTGAGGCCTTGCGTTCACAAGCGGTCGCAGAGATGTGACACGCAAAGGATGATGACCTTCCTCAGGCGGGATAATCCATGTTTGCAGTATACCCTTGGGCAAGGACATGGAGTCTTCTGAAAATAATGATAGTTCCAATAGGCTTTACTCAGAGTTGGTGGAGACCCTGAACCTCAGTGCTCTGGACAGTGAAGAAGCGGAGGAAGATGTTTCGGGTGCTCAAGAAGACGTGCCGTGTAGCAATTGGGCTGATGGAACCTGCCCCGAAGCAGGTACTACCACCTCTGAGTATTTCACGGGACGTGACACACAAGGCGTGGTCACACCGCCCTCCAGTCAGGAGGCAGGCCATGATGGTGAAGGAAAGGACCCCCCCGCTGTGGCACGGTCATCTCCTGAACGGCAACTTGGGGAAACCTGTGAAGCCATTAGTCCGGTGGTAGATCCCACAGCGGTTTATAGTGATGAGGGGGTGGCATCTAAATCCCAGAGCGTGTTGTCCAAAGAGGAGCAGAACGGAGAACCGTCGTCCATTGCCAACGACAAGCTTTTGACTCCGGAATCCTCTCGATATTCCAGTGGCAGGCAGAGCATGAGGAAAGATGATTATGATAACGTCACATCAGAAGACATGGCGTCAGAGGAGGATTGTGCTGATGATACTTGTCTGGAGTTTCACCCTGCAGGGGTTGATAGGGACCAAGATAGGCCACCAAAAGCCACGAGTCCATCAGCACAAGAAGACCACAAATTGGATATGGAGGGTTCTGGTGAAGTAGGAAAACGTACGCCATCAAAATCCTTGAGCCCATTACAACGTGAGGAGCAGAAAGGGGATAAAACGCCCCCCCTGACCTGTTCTTGTCAAGAGTCCCATCCTGTGGAGGTTGATACTGAAGTAAACAAAGAGACGCCCTCAAAATCCTTGAGCCCCTCACAGCAAGAGGAGAAGAAAGGTGGTGGAACACCCCCCTTGGCCTGTTCTTGTCAAGAGTCCCATCCTGTGGAGGTTGATACTGACGTAAACAAAGAGACGCCCTCAAAATCCTTGAGCCCCTCACAGCAAGAGGAGAAGAAAGGTGGTGGAACACCCCCCTTGGCCTGTTCTTGTCAAGAGTCCCATCCTGTGGAGGTTGATACTCACGTAAACAAAGAGACGCCCTCAAAATCCTTGAGCCCATCACAACAGGAGAAGAAAGGTAATGGAACGCCCCCCTTGACCTGTTCTTGTGACGAGTCCCATCCTGTGGAGGTTGATACTGACGTTAAGAAAGAGATGCCCTCAAAATCATCGAGTCCATCCCAACAGGAGAAGAAAGGTGATGGAACACCCCCCTTGACCTGTTCTTGTCAAGAGTCCCATCCTGTGGAGGTTGATACTGATGTAAACAAAGAGAGGCCCTCAAAATCCTTGAGTCCATCACAACAGGAGAAGAAAGGTGATGGAACACCCCCCTTGACCTGTTCTTGTGAAGAGGTTGATACTGACGTTAACAAAGAGACGCCCTCAAAATCCTTGAGCCCATCACAACGGGAAGAGAAGAAGGGTGATGGAACACCCCCCTTGACCTGTTCTTGTGAAGAGTCCCATCCAGTGGAGGTTGATACTGACGTAAACAAAGAGACGCCCTCAAAATCCTTGAGCCCATCACCACATGAGACCCCCCTGACCTGTTCTTGTCATCCATTAGATGAAGAGAAATTATCAAAATCCTTGAGCCCATCACAACGGGAGGAGAAGAAAGGTGATGGAACGCCCCCCTTGGCCTGTTCTTGTGAAGAGGTTGATACTCACGTAAACAAAGAGACGCCCTCAAAATCCTTGAGCCCATCCCAACAGGAGAAGAAAAGTGATGGAACACCTCCCTTGACGTGTTCTTGTGAAGAGTCCCATCCTGTGGAGGTTGATACTGACGTAAACAAAGAGACGCCCTCAGAATCCTTGAGCCCCTCACAGCAAGAGGAGAAGAAAGGTGATGGGACGCCCCCCTTGGCCTGTTCTTGTGATGAGTCCCATCCAGTGGAGGTTGATACTGACGTAAAAAAAGAGACGCCCTCAAAATCCTTGAGCCCATCACAACAGGAGAAGAAAGGTGATGGGACGCCACCCCTAACCTGTTCTTGTGAAGAGTCCCATCCTGTGGAGGTTGATACGGACGTAAACAAAGAGACGCCCTCAACATCCTTGAGCCCATCCCAACAGGAGAAGAAGAAAAGTGATGGAACGTCCCCTTTGACTTGTTCTTGTGAAGAGTCCCATCCTGTGGAGGTTGATACTCACGTAAACAAAGAGACACCCTCAAAATCCTTGAGCCCCTCACAGCAAGAGGAGAAGAAAGGTGGTGGAACACCCCCCTTGGCCTGTTCCTGTGAAAAGTCCCATCCTGTGGAGGTTGATACTGAAGTAAACAAAGAGACGCCCTCAAAATCCTTGAGCCCCTCACAGCAAGAGAAGAAAGGTGATGGAACGCCCCCCTTGGCCTGTTCTTGTGAAGAGTCCCATCCTGTGGAGGTTGATACTGACGTTAAGAAAGAGACGCCCTCAAAATCCTTGAGTCCATCACAACAGGAGGAGAAGAAAGGTGATGGAACACCCCCTTTGACCTGTTCTTGTGAAGAGTCCCATCCTGTGGAGGTTGATACTGACGTAAACAAAGAGACGCCCTCAAAATCCTTGAGCCCATCCCAACAGGAGAAGAAGAAAAGTGATGGAACGTCCCCTTTGACCTGTTCTTGTCCAGAGTCCCATCCTGTGGAGGTTGATACTGACGTAAACAAAGAGAGGCCCTCAAAATCCTTGAGCCCATCCCAACAGGAGAAGAAAGGTGATGGGACGCCCCCCTTGACCTGTTCTTGCGAAGAGTCCCATCCTGTGGAGGTTGATACTGACGTTAAGAAAGAGACTGCCTCAAAATCCTTGAGTCCATCACAACGGGAGGAGAAGAAAGGTGATGGAACGCCCCCCTTGACCTGTTCTTGTCAAGAGTCCCATCCTCTGGAGGTTGATACTAGCGTAAACAAAGATACACCCTCAAAATCCTTGAGTCCATCCCAACAGGAGAAGAAAGGTGATGGAACGCCCCCCTTGACCTGTTCTTGTGAAGAGGTTGATACTGACGTGAACAAAGAGACGCCCTCAAAATCCTTGAGTCCCTCAAAGTCCTTGAGGCCATCACAAGAAGAGCAGCAGATAGAAGAGCGACCATCCCCAATAACGGGTTCTTCCAGTCCTGCAAAGGTTGATACTGACTTACATAAAGAGACACACCCAAAATCTTTGAACCTAGAAACCTCAAACCCATCACTGCAAGAGGGACAGACTTCAGGTCTTAGTCCACCCTTGGGTTCTACTTCTCAAGGGTCAGGCTTTGCGCAGGTTACGAGTGATCAACCCTTAAAATCCTTAAGTCCAGTACCACTACAGGGGCAGGAAGTGCAGGGAACGCCACACCAGACCAGCTCTTCTCAGGAGTCAGAAGCTGTGGAGGCTGGTAATGATGATCATAAGGACAAGGAGAAACCATCAAAATCCTTGAGCACATCTCCACGAGATGGGCAGACTACAGGTGGAGCTCCACCCTTGGACTCCAAGACCTCCACACAGTCATCTCCACATGAGGACCAGACAGAAGTCTCCGAAAAAGCCTGCAAGGAATCAACTCCAGAACCCGTCAAAGGTGAAACCGGTTCACCAGACTTTGCTCCTGCCCTGGTATGCTTGGAGGATGACATCCGGGCAGCCATCCAAACGGCCTCCACTTCCATCTATGAGGGCATAGTTCATCATGTTGAAGACATGGCATCCAAACCCTGGAGAACATCACCGTCAGAGAACCAGTATTCAAAAGTCATCCCCGACTTTGCATCAAAATCCTTGAAAACTTTCCCACGAGAAGAGTCTTTCTTTGCTGAAGGCCTCGTTTCAGTTCCGGGGTTTTCACAGGAGATCAAACACACGTTCAAAGTTGCTTCAAAGTCTTTAAGCTCTTTGCCACAAGAGGAAAAAGTCATGGTGCCAGATCTTCTGGAGCGGTACTTCAGTGATGCAATTAAAACGTGTTCCAGAACCTTATTCCATGCTTTGAAGAGTCAGGTGGAGGACTACGACGCCGAGGACGTGGCCTCCAAAGACTTCATCCCAGTCAAGAAAAGACATCGAAAAGTGAGAAGAGCTCAAGACATTGAAAAAGACTTTGCACAAGCCGAATCACTTGCCGGAACCCTGAAGGTAGCCTCCGGTCCAGAGGCTACTGGGGACAACGTTTTAGATGTTAGACTCGATGAAGGAAGAGCTTCGGCGACCGAGGATGTTCTCTTGCCCAAGCACTCTCCTGGAACACTCTCAGGACATCAACAATTTCCCGTGGACGTCCTGGGTGAGTACTTCCATGCTGGAGACTTTATTCATATGCAGGATGTGTAAGAATGTCATCTGTTGCAGAAGAACATCCTGAGAACGTCACGGAAACCTCCCCAAGCGCTCCCAACAACTCTGAAGACTTGAAAGGCGTCGTGAAACGACACAAGCAGAAAATCCACCCCGTTGGGTCTGAGGAGGAAGACGCCCCAAAGCACCCTTGTCCGCATAGTCTCTTTGCGGTTCTGGAGGACACAAAAACCAAAGAAAATATTGAGACCTCCAAGCATTTCCAAAGCATTTCATCCAAAGCTCCTGAAAGAAACAAGAAGACGCACAAGGTGAAGATTTCAAAAGACTGTCATCATTTAAAAAAGAAAAAAGTCCTTCATATTTCCAAGCCAGAATCTTCAGACGTTTCCCTTCAGGACAGTGAGTCGGGAGAATATATGCAAAAGGTGAAGAAGTTCTTCAGAAGGATGCAGAGGTGCAGAGTGTGTCCAGCAGTATGTAAGGGGGGCAAGATGGACGTTTCAGCCAGACCGCAGAAACATCAAACTAAAAAATCATTTTTGAATACACTTTGGAGAAAACTTTGGACGGGCTGAGACTCTTGGTTGACGCTTTAGTTGATATCTTCACTCCTGGACACCACTGGGGCCGTGAGGATCCACCTTCCTTTGGGAGTTAGCAGGACTTTGAGGAGCATTGGTCCACGGTCTGTATAGATCAGTTCTGGATTGGGTCTGTCTTACCAAAAACATGTTGAGAGGATAACTTAAGTCCTACAACAGGAAGAAAACAGTGAGAGAAGATCAGGTCAGTTGTTGGTATCGCTTGGAGATGGCCATATTGGCAAAATAAACGCCCCCCCCAAAAATAAACTCTATAAATACTTCCTCTCCTCACCACCACTTGCTCCCGATCAGCACCTTTTGGGTACCAGTTGAACCCAAAATAAACATACTTGCTAGTATTAGCCTCCATTGTTGTTGCTAAAGTCATAGCGTGGATGGAGCTCAACTCCCAGGAACCGATGTCAACAGCACCTGCTGATGTCCAGGGGTCTTCCGTGGTCTCCTGTCTGCAGTGTTCTCTGACTTAGATCGTAGTCGTCGTGGAAACAAGGCGGCATCCTCAACCTGCCACCCCGCTCGTAGTCGCAGCAGCAGATCTGACACCTGTCAGTCAAAGTCGGTGGGTGAGACCTGGACAGACATATTGATCCATTAGGTACATTTCTTGGTTACAGTAGCTCAGCTGCAGAAGAAAGACACTTGACAACCTAAAATGCAAGGCAGTATTCCTAAACGGTTATAAGTACATACAGAAAACGATATACAATAATGATTTTTGATACTGAGTACAAATGTAGCGTTATTACGAGAGACTAAATGTAATCTTTGGAAAATGGGCTTTGGGTAAAAGTCATATTATGGCAATAAAGTATGGCAAATATTGTACATTTTTAATGACAAGAAAGTTGGGTTAAAAGCTGCCATTTTACACAAAGTCAAAATATGAATAGAATGAATTTATATGAGAAATAATGTGACAGCATTCCCACCCCATGACCCCCCATGACCAGCACCATCACTGTAGTCCACTGTAGTCGGCGTACATTCTGGAAGCTTCTGTTTTCTGGTGCCAGTAGAAGGCAGCTTTATTTTGATGAAGACAAACAGGATGGATCACGTCAGTAGCCACGCCTTAAAGATAATATTGACTGATGGTGGCGGACTGGAAACACTTGTGGAGTCTTTCTACCGCACGTCTTCTTCAACGCCACCCAGGATTTCTTTGTAGGGAAAGAAATGTCGGAGCGGCCATGGCGTCTCTGGGACAGATCATCTTCTACACGTGAGCGTCCAGGCTTCTACTACGCTTTGCATCTTCTACGTTCATTCACTTCTAAAAATACAATGCTATCACTTTTCAATAGAGTACACCAAAGGGTAGTACTACTGGGGAACTAATGACTAGAGTAGTTACTGGGGAGCTAATGAGGAGAGTAGCTACTGGGGAACTAATGAGGATCTAATGAGTGGAGTAGTTACTGGAGAACTAATGAGGAGAGTAGTTACTGGGGAACCAAGCCACGTACATTTACAGTTGTTACTGGGAACTAATGAAGAACCAATTACACACTAATGAATGGAGTAGTTACTGAGGAACTAGTGAGTAGTGACTGTGGAACTGAAGCGCATGCATTTAAAGTAGTTACTAGGGAACTAATGATAAGAGGAGTTACTGGGAGCCCAATGCAAATACATTTAGAGTTGTTACTGAGGAACTAATGAGTAGTTACTGAGGAACTAAAGGACATAGATTTGGAGTAGTTGCTGAGGAATCAATGAACTAATTATACAATAATTAATAGAGTTACTGGGTGTTACTGAGGAACTAAAGGACATAGATTTGGAGTAGTTGCTGAGGAATCAATGAACTAATTATACAGTAATTAATAGAGTTACTGGGTGTTACTGAGGAACTAAAGAAGTAATGAGGAACTAATGAGTAGAGTAGTTACTGAGGAACTAACAAGTAGTGGTCAGGGTTAGGTTTGTTCCTCTGAACGAGTACCATTGCGTGTACTGTATTGTAAAGTGTTACCTGGAATTGAAGTAAAAAACAACAGCATCCAAAATGGAAAACTGTGAGCATATGTGAACATATAATTGCTAATATTGTCATACTGTGTTAATAGTTATTATATATATGCCATCTTATGATCTATATTATTGGAACTATAATTCTGTCTTACAATATTATGAAAGAAATAGCGTATATCAAAATGTATTCCTAAAGTAAAACAGTTATCTGGATCCCCAGCAGACCTTAAACGCCTCACATCCTGCTGTTTTATCGCTGTAAAAAAAACATTGTCCAAGTTTATAGTGGTGTGTGTATTTGTGTGTATTTGTGTGTATTTGTGTGTGTTTGTGCAGCATGATCACGCTCATCATCATCTTTTCCTCAATCATCATCCTCATCTTGGCTTTGACCTTCTCAGGTAAGCCATGAAACACCTTCTCATGCTACGGAACGAGAAGGTGTTTTGACGACCGGAGGTCAAACAGCTTAGCTGCGGTTCACCTTTCAGCCACACGGGGGTGCTAAATATACCAAACTGCGTGTCTGTGTCCCACCCAAGGATCCTTGTCAGTGGTCCAGAGCCTTAACAGACTTCCTGTGGCCAACCTGGGCCAAGACCAAGTCCTCAGCTGCTTCCTGCCGACCGACGACGAGCAAAGCACCTTCAAGCAGGTCTCGGTCACGTGGGAGAAGACCTCCCTGTCCGGGGTCGTCTTCCGCTACGAGGACGGCGCCGAGAGCAACGCCGACCAGGACTCTCAGTACAGCGGCAGGGCGGAGCTCTTCACGGACTCCCTGGTCAGAGGAAACGCCTCCCTGCTGCTGAGGAGCGTCAGGCGCGCCGACGAGGGCGAGTACAAGTGCGGCGTCAGCTACTCGGACGGCAGCGGGGAGGTCAGCGTCCGCCTGAGGACAGCAGGTACCCAGACCCCCCCTTATTTCCTGTTATCATGTCTACTGTATTGGCTAATATGGAGTGAAAAGGTGACTATAGGGGTGTTATTTCATTTCTAGAGGGCTCTAATAATGTTGAAAAGCATACTTTACAAAGGTTGTAAACACATTTACTATACCAAATATGTCTTATGTCCCGTTATGTCTGCTATATTGGGTAATGTGGAGTGTAAAGGTGACTATAGGGGTGTTATTTCACATCTGGAGGGCTCTAATAATGTTAAAAAGCATACTTTACAAAGGTTGTAAACTGATTTACTATACCAAATATGTCTTATGTCCTGTTATTATGTCTAATATATTGGCTAATATGGAGTGTAAAGGTGACTATAGGGGTGTTATTTCACATCTGGAGGGCTCTAATAATGTTAAAAAGCATACTTTACAAAGGTTGTAAACACAATTACTGTACCAAATATGTCTTATGTCCCGTTATGTCTGCTATATTGGGTAATGTGGAGTGTAAAGGTGACTATAGGGGTGTTATTTCACATCTGGAGGGCTCTAATAATTAAAAAAAAAGCATACTTTACAAAGGTTGTAAACACAATTACTGTACCAAATATGTCTTATGTCCCGTTATGTCTGCTATATTGGGTAATGTGGAGTGTAAAGGTGACTATAGGGGTGTTATTTCACATCTGGAGGGCTCTAATAATGTTAAAAAGCATACTTTACAAAGGTTGTAAACACAATTACTGTACCAAATATGTCTTATGTCCCGTTATGTCTATGGGAGTGGGCCATGGTGTTTCTGCACGCAACTTTTTGTTGCAAAACATTCCTGAATATGTCCCTGCCGGTCGTGAATACTTCCTGATCATGTGCTCCTCCCGCCAGCCTTCACAGCACCCACGTTCACATTCTCAGACGGCGCCCTGACAGCCGAGGCAAGGCGCTGGTTCCCCAGGCCCAACGTGACGTGGCTGGACGCCGACGGCAACGTCCTGCAGGGGAACACCGACTTCCAGGAGATATCTTCCGGGATATTCCGTGTGGTCAGCACTCTGCAGCCCATCAACGACAGCGACACGTACACCTGCAGGATCCACAACCGCCTGGTGACGGCCCACGCTGATGCCACCGTGACAGGTCAGTTACTGCCAGATGCTCTACTGGTAATACTTAAAACATGAATAGAGTTATTATGGCTGCTATATTGGGTAATGGGAGTGTGACTATAGAGAGGTGACTATAGGGGTGTTATTTCATGTCTAAATGGCTCTATTAATGTTAAAAAAGCATACTTTATACTATATAACATATATTTTCTTTAAATAGATTTGTCATTTTTAAAAACGCCACTCCAACTTTTGTGGCAACATTTTCCAAAACTAAGTTGAACATTTGTTTCTGTGTCATACATTCCAGGCTCTGACGTTTCAGAGAGAACCCGCTTCACCTACGATGCCGCATCAGCCCTGCTAGCATCACACTGCATGGTCGCTGTGTGCGTCCTCCGTTACCTGCTTTAGGAGGACAATAGTTTGGGGTGAAACCAGTATTACCTTAGCTCGTCATTAGAGGAAGCTAACATGTATCTAGCAGTAAATTACTACAAAAATAAATGTGTGGAAATGTCAACTATGCAAGATTTTCATTGCTTCATGCAGAAATATACCATTGATAGCTGCATTGTTAAATTGTGCCATTAGAGGGGGCCAGTGAGGGCCCCCGAAAGTGTTAGCACCGCCCCTGCCGGAGCCTGGCTGCCTTCCATTGGCCAGCCGGTGCCGAGGTATCCGATGTCCCAATGGGGACCGTGAACGCACCGAAGAAGGCATTCCTATGGGATTTAGCTAATGAGGGAAAGTTGAGAAAACTATTTCTTTTCTTCTAAAAAACCCGAGTGTTAGCGATTCGCGGTATTACACAAGTTTTCCCTCAACGGTGACTGCTTTTTGGACCGAGTTGGACCTCACGTTTTTGTTGTTTTTTGTTGGCTCGAACAATGTCCGACGAGAAACAGCCGGCCTCAATTTCGATAAGGGAACACGACAAAGCGTCGGGGAATCCCAGGGCGGTTTGTAAGGTGTGTCAAAGTTTGTACCGGGAGCCCAGAATCCTGCCATGTTTGCACACCTTCTGCCTGGACTGCATCAACCATCTGGAGCCGTTCTCAAGGGGCGCTCGCGGTTGTCACCGGGACGGCCCGATTGACGACGGACAGGCGGGGAGAGCAGAGAAAGCCAAGACCACGGTGCTCTGTCCCGACTGTGACTCCGAGGTGGACCTTCCTCCGTCGGGGGCGGTCGGTCTGAGCACAGACCACCTGGCGCTGGACGAGGTCTTCCTGGAGACGCTGGCGAGCGGCAGCCCGATGGGGTGCGACCTGTGCGGCGAGACGGGCGCCGAGAACCGCTGTGAAGTCTGCTGCGTCAACTTGTGCGAATTCTGTTATCAAGCGCACAGGTACTCTTCTTCTACGGCTCTTGTACTTCCGCATCTACTTCCTCTACGGCTCCCGCGTTTCCGCGTGTACGCCTTTTACTTCCGCATTCCTCTGCAGTGTTTTCATTTTTTTTAACTAAATAAATAACAGTATTCCACGTCCCAAACTACTTTTAACTCCTTTATAAAATGTATGTACTCGTTTATAGTTATATTTTGAAAACACATCGCTACATAGGGAGTAGAAGTTGTTATGAAAATAAGTTATATTAACAGGATAATATCACGGAACAGGCCGAGTGGTTAGCATGTTGGCCACACAGGGGAGACGTGGGTTCGAATCTCCGTTGGGCATCTCTCGTGCTTGCGTGGGTTTTCTCCGGGTACTCCGGTTTCCTCCCACATTCCAAAAACATGCTAGGCTAATTTGCCACTCCAAAATACCTGTCCATAGGTATGAATGTGGGTGGGAATGCTTGTCTGTCTATATGTGCCCTGTGATTGGCTGTCCACTCCAGGGTGGACCCGCCTCTTTGTGAAAGGAGGATTGTTATTCGTTGCCGTGTTTGTCCACAGGCGTCAGAGGCGCACAGCGTCTCACCCCATTCAGCGTTTGGAGGACCTCAAATCCGGAGGTCGTCTCTGTCGTCCCGTCCTCTGCTCCCAACATCCCGGCCAGGAGCTCCGCCTCTTCTGCCAGCCATGTGACCTCCCCGTGTGCCTGGAATGCGCCGCCACGCTGCACGTCGACCACCACTGCTGCCCCACTCTCGAGGTCATCGACCGCCACGGAGACCGCATCAGGGCGTTGGTGACGGTCACCCTGCGACCCCACCTGGAGCTTCTGGAGCAGACCCTGCAGAAGGTGATCCTGGGTCTGGCTCCGCCCTCGCTGACACGCCTCCTCGTTCTTCTTTCTCTTTGTGTTGCCGTGTTCTCCAGGTGGAGCTTTCCCAGCAGGCTTTGCAGCAAAGAGTGGAGGCCACGGCCGATGAGGTGAGGGCGTTTGCACGAGGATACGCCAGCGCGGTGGAAGCACACTGCCTGTCTCTGTTACGCCGCCTGGAGGAGCTCCGCCTACAACGCAGGTGTGGTAGCGAGCTTGTGACAAGATGGACGCCGGTCTCCACCCTGACATCCATGCCTTGTTGCCGTCTGACAGGAACCAGCTCCACCTGCAGAGGGCGCAGCTGCAGCAGGCCGCGTGCGACGTGCGCGGCGCCGTGGACTTCGCCGAGAGGCTGCTGAGCTGCGGCTCGGACGCGGAGATCCTCAGCGCCAAGGCCGTGACTCTGCGGAGGCTGAGCGGCTTGGCAGAGAGAAGCCGAGACCCCCACCTGGCCGCCCTCCTCCCCGACGATGGCGGCGCCATCCGCTTTGACGCCGGGGAGGCGGCGGGGGAGGCGGGGGGCTTCCCGCTGGTGGGTGTCATTCACTTCAAGGCGGTGGACCCCAGCAAGTGCATCACAGAAGGAGAAGGTAAGCGCCCGTCGGTGGGGGGGGGGTGGCCAGGTGGCGTTGTGGTCTTGGTTCTCCCGTCATCGTGTGTCCTCAGGCCTGCGGCGGGCCAGCGAGGGCCAGCGGGGTCACTTCACTCTCGTCTGCCGCGACTCTGCCGGGGAGCCGATGGCCCGGGGGGGCGATCACGTCCTGGTCAGCATCCTTCACAGGGACAAGAAGAACTGGTGGGCGCGTGAACATCTAAACGACCATCAGCCGAGGCTGGAGTTCTATCCATGATCTGGCTTATCTCCATCCAGCACGGTGGAGGCCACGGTGGAAGACCACAACGATGGCTCCTACGAGGTTTCCTACACTCCCGAGGAGGCGGGGATGTACTCCGTGTGGGTTTGTGTCAGAGCTCAGCACGTGAAGGTTCGTGAAGACTCCACAGGACGTGGGCGTGGCGTCCGTCCGTTCATAGACCGGTCTGGTCTCTCCAGGGTTCTCCGTTCGTGTTGAGCGTGCACAAGAAGCCGAGGCGCCACACGGGCACGTTCCACTGCTGCTCCTTCTGCTCCAGCGGAGGAGCCAAGGAGGCTCGCTGTGGCTGTCCAGGAACCATGCCAGGTACCTTCAGGCCTCCTCATGCTGCTGCTGCATCCACACACTAGAACCTCAACGCCCAGTAGCTCCATCAAATCAAGTTGGGAGTTTATGTTGTTGCCATACTATCTTGGAATGGGATGGGAATTTAAAGTAGGAATGCACGGATTTTATTGGAAAATGGCAACAAAGAAAATGTTATTTCTTAAATATGAATATTTATTATATGCTGAAATATGTTTTATTTGTAAATAGACTTTGTTCATATTTATATAGATTTGTTTCTGAAATTGTTATATTAATTTATTTTGTATTTATTATGTTTTTTGTTTTTATTTAGTTTAGTTTTATTTAGTTTTGTTTTTAGTTTTAATCTTATTAGACACCGTACAAACAAATAAATAATACAGATTTCATAAAGAGAAGATAAGATAAGAATTTGACAAAATATATCACAAACTATCGTTTCTCTTATTTTATGACATTTTATAACGTATTCACTGTACAGTAGTCCCGCCCTCAAATAAATATTTTCTGTTCCTTGTTTCCAGGGAACATGTGAGTCTACATTATATTTCATTTATGTCTTATGTCAACTAAGTTATGAAGTTGGCGACTATAGGGGTGTTACGTCATGTCTGGAGGGCTCTGATCATGTTAAAAAGCATATTTATAAGGTCTTAAACAGCTTTACTATGCTCTATCTCGCAAAATATTCCATTTCTAAATAAGGAATCCTGGTTGATTGTGGAACATCTGGAAATTCCGATTACCCGGCCACCAATAATGTTTGTGTTGCCTCCAGGAGGATTTCAAGGCTGCGGTCACAGTCACAAGGGTCATCCCGGGAAGCCGCACTGGTCCTGCTGCGGAAGCACCGCCGAGAAGTCCGAGTGTTTGCCCGCCAGCGTCCTGAAGGCCGTGCCTGCCGGAAGCCACGTGAGGACCGTCGAGCTCTGAGAGGACGAATAGATGGGCGAGGTTTTTTGGGGGGGGGGGGATGTGGGCGATGGCGGGACCGAAGCAGGAAGTTAGACGAGGCAGTGAGCCTTCACACGGTCGGGTAAAATGTTACTTTGGAAGTGCCGACAATACTTGAAAAATGAGAGTTGACGTCCTCAGGTGCCAAGAATACAAACAATATGGATATTGTTTTTATATTACTGACAACTGTTAGCATGCTAACATGAGCATGTTAGCATTTTTGCTATTTAAAAGGTATAAACTTACATCGATGGAGTTGTTCAATCATGTTCAATCTTAACATGCTAACAGTTAGCATGTTAACATTGCTAGTTTACTAAGTTATGGTAACATTTAAGCTATTTTATATGTGTAAACTTACATAAACAGTAAGCATTGTTATGCTTTGTTGGTACACGAAAATGATCATGTTAGCTTGTTTGTTATTTTCAAAGGTATAAACTTAGCGTTTTAATGTGCAGTGTTAGCAGGCTAACAGCCAGTATGCTAACATACACAAAAATGCTGAATTTTGCTAGTGTTGGCTTACATAGAGAGTGGTTTTGTGTTAGCATGCTAACTGTTTGCAGCATGTTAGCATTTCAGACATGTTATTATCTTACATTGACACACAGCGCGATCATGCCAGGTGTTAACCCACACAGTTAGCATGCTAGCTACAGCAGTCCGGCGTGATTAGGAAGCTCACAAATGCAGTTCCTGTTGATTGCTATGCTCGCTAGGGTGGGGGGTGCTGGAGCCTATCCCAGCTGTCTTAGGGCGAGAGGCGGGGTCCACCCTGGACTGGTGGCCAGCCAATCACAGGGCACAAACAACCATTCACACTCACATTCATACCTATGGACATGCAAATTCCACACAGAGATCGAACCCTTGTGGCCAACATGCTAACCGCTCGTTCCTGTTGATCCTTTTTGTAATTTCCGGCTCCGTGGTGTAATATGTACACAAAAATAAACTCCATTGATCTTCGGCCTTCATTGTTTACCGAACTCACGGAGGACCGCCTGCATCAGTGCTCATAGTTACAGTTACACTTTGAACACAACACTATCAAACCTCCACCTCTAGTCCTACAAAGTAAGAGTCCACACTTGCCAAAGAAGGCCGTGCAGTTTCTTTTTACACCACCAGGTGGCAACGCTTGCAAACGTGCGGGGCTGTGCATGAACCTACTGCAACATGAGGCGATGCTTGGGGAAGAAGGACACAATAAGGGGCCCCCGGGCTCTCGACACATTGGGAATACCATGGATACTGGCAGATATAAAATACACCCGTGCCGTGGATGCAGTGGGCCATGGTGGCAGCCATATTGTGTAAGGATCTCAAACGCAGGCTCATTTTAACCATATGTATGAGGACGCTGCAGGTTGGACACCTGGTCTAGGGGTCTGATCCTGTCGTCATGACAACACATTCTCAATCTGATAGAAAGTTGTAGTAGTTGACCAAAGGGTATAATGACGCCGATGCAGGTCGGCGCTGTAGGAAGTCATGTGTTTGCACCATGAGTAGCTTAGCATGCGCTTAGAAGACGGAGACAAAGTGGGAGCAAAGACCACATAATCGCTCAGCAAACATACCTGGCTCCATTGTTTCCTTATGGATCACTATTTGGCAGCTAATTACATGCTTGGTAAACACTGATGACAAGGATGAGGTGTCCTCCATCACTCCTCCACATCAAGACCCCACAACAACATCTTAAAGGTGCAGGCCTCCCTCAGTGGGGGTCAGTGTTCATGACCTTTTGGTGACCTTTAGGGAAAATACTCTGTGGTCTGTTTGGACGAAAGTTGAACGTCTTGGAAGGTGTGTCCCATCACATCTGGCATTTCATGAAAAGCAGAGTCAAACGTGGTGGTGGTAGTGTGATGGTCTGGGGCAGTTTTGCTGCTTTAAGACCTGGAAGGCTTGCTGTAATATCTGGAACCACATGAGAGACTCATTGCAAGTTATCACAAATGCTTGATTGCGGTTGTTGCCCACCCAACATGGCAGAATGTTGAACTAGCAGCTCATGTATTCAAGCAATTTTCCACTTGCATGACAGATAAGAATGTTTAAATGTGACTTCAATGCTGCTATGACGACCACAGTTTGACACTGGAACAGATGAAGTCACAAATGTGTTGGGAAGTGTCCTTTGATAAGTCGACATTCTCGATAACGTGGACTTAGACGGAATCCAATCCTGCACGTGGTGGTGGGTGTCCTCGTGTGGCCGCGACTGTTGACGTCTGAGACAAATTCCAGCCTTCACTCCCACAGACGGCCCACGTTGAGGCCGGCGTGGAAAGCTGTCGAGAGACGAGACGCGAGCAAATCATACCGGAGGCTTTCTGTGGCGTGTGTGCTGATATGATGAAGTGTATCCTTCCTGCCAACACACCTCCTGTTGCGTCTGATAAAGGCGGGAGATGCTGATAAGAACACACGGAGGAGCATGGTGTGCTCCTCTCACTCGACGCTGCATTGAACGCCGCTTGGAAAATGGCAACATTTCTGGTGGAGTTGTCATGTTTGCGTGTGTATTTTGTCAGTATTCTTTATTCAAAAAGACAATGGATCACATAAAAAAAACATTTTGAAGTAAAATAATGACTTTTGTAGTACAGTAAAACTCACATTCGCAGTAAGTGTCACATTTGACACTTACTGCTTATAACTTTTGTGTCGTAGCGTCTGCCCTTTGCCAATCAGAAATAACATCAGTAATAAAGAAGTGTAACTATGATAAAATAAGGTTTGTAAACCCAACCATTTCCTCACCAGCGTGGC
This sequence comes from Doryrhamphus excisus, assembly GCF_037039965.1. Lineage (NCBI taxonomy): Eukaryota > Metazoa > Chordata > Actinopteri > Syngnathiformes > Syngnathidae > Doryrhamphus > Doryrhamphus excisus. The sequence goes on along the minus strand of NC_136368.1, from coordinate 499,505 downwards.
AGGGATGCTGGAGCCTACACCAGCTGACTTCAGTAACATCAATAATAAATTTTATTATTTAAATATTTTAAGTCTATTTTGAGTCTTTATTTTATTCATAGATTATCATAACCCTTTTTTAATTCATTCTTTATTGGTTTTTCTCATAAAAAAAATCTTTAGCTATGTAATACCACCCTTTTCCCAAAGATAATTCTGATTTTCAACAAGTTATTTTTTTAAAAATAAATGTGCCTGTTCCAATTAGGAAGGAGGGAACGAGGTACAATTGTAAGAATACACCCAAAAAGGTATGCATCAATTGTTCAGCTGTAGAATTTACATTAACATATTATACCATGAAAACAATTTCTGTTTTATGTTTAAAAGCCTGTTTTGACGCAGCGGTGTGGAATGATGATCTGATTATGTTTTTCCTTATTTCGTGTATTTTCCGTATTGGAATTGCCACCGTGTCCCTGACGCGGCTCGGCTCTGCCCACCCAGCGGCTGACGTTGAGCAGCAGCTGGGGAGCTTCAGTCTTATCAGTCCGCCGCTGGGATCCCAAATAGCGGCCGTACGCTGTCCACTTCCTCGCCCCATCTTCTCGGAGCTAGTGACGCGGACGGGGCTCTAAAAGGCACGGGAGTCAGCCATTGTTGGCTTTTTTTGTATTCATCAAGAGGCTAAACCGTGCAAGATGCGGCCACTCGGTACTGCTTCGGGAGCCGGGACACAGGTGGATTTGCCCCCAAGAACAGCGACGGTGATGCGGCACGGCAGCGCCTAAAGACCGCCTCGGTCGGTGGAGCGCTATCATTGGTAGACGAGCGTTAGCCGCCTAGCATTAGCAGGCTGGTATTAGCAGCCTAGCGATAGCGGCTAACGGAACCAGTCCATCGGTCCACGGTGGCTCTACGAGGCGCCGCCTTTGCCTTCTACTCCCACGACGAAGATGTCATAGAGACAAACCTCCCGGTGGATATATCATTTCCTCCCCACGCCATGTTCCCCGTCGAGTATCCGTCCAGTAAGTGTTTTCTTTTTCCAGCCAGCCATTGCTTGTCTCTTGCTAGCGGGCTAACTAGCTAGCATTCGATATCCGCTAAACACCAGAATGGCAGAATGAACTTGTCGTGTGGAGACGTCGGCAAGCACAAACACTGGATGGAAATTATTTCACCACATTCCTCTTCGTTTCACTGCACGACGTGTGTGTGTTTGTGTGTGTCTTGTCAACGCCGTGTTAAAAGTGGCATGATGGTGGCCGCGGCCATCCTTCGGCCATCCTTCACCCATCCAGCGGACTCCAGCTTTGCATGCACGGTCACGGTGCTTCCGGGCTGCCTCGCTGCGCCTCAGTGATTCCGGATTTCTACATTCTGCTAATGTTCGCACCCTTGCACCCTTGCACCCCCCCTCCAGCGTTTCTGGGATAACATTTTCCTAACGGACGTTTGCTGCGAGCCCTAAATGATGCCAATGCAGGAAATTGGCATCATTTTAAGACCAAACATTAGGTACACTTCATACACTGAAGGAATCTACAGTCTAGGTCACAGGTCATAAAAGGCAGACGGCTTTGGGTCTTTTTGGGGGGGGGCATGGCTCTACTGCAAAGGTCTTTGTTTTGTCTGCCATGCGATTGTCTCTGTCTGACTGTCACTTTTCGATTGTCTCTGTCTGAATGTCACTTTTCTTCTGTCTCTGACCGACTGTCTGTCTGACTGTCACTTTTCTTCTGTCTCTGTTCGACTGTCTGTCTGACTGTCACTTTTCTTCTGTCTCTGTCCTACCGTCTCTGTCTGACTGTCACTTTTCGATTGTCTCTGTCTGACTGTCACTTTTCGATTGTCTCTGACCGACTGTCACTTTTCGATTGTCTCTGACCGACTGTCACTTTTCGATTGTCTCTGACCGACTGTCACTTTTCGATTGTCTCTGACCGACTGTCGCTGTCCTGTCTCTGTCTGGCTGTCACTTTTCTTCTGTCTCTGTTCGACTGTCTGTCTGACTGTCACTTTTCTTCTGTCTCTGTTCGACTGTCTGTCTGACTGTCACTTTTCTTCTGTCTCTGTCCTACCGTCTCTGTCTGACTGTCACTTTTCGATTGTCTCTGTCTGACTGTCACTTTTCGATTGTCTCTGACCGACTGTCACTTTTCGATTGTCTCTGACCGACTGTCACTTTTCGATTGTCTCTGACCGACTGTCACTTTTCGATTGTCTCTGACCGACTGTCGCTGTCCTGTCTCTGTCTGGCTGTCACTTTTCTTCTGTCTCTGTTCGACTGTCTGTCTGACTGTCACTTTTCTTCTGTCTCTGTTCGACTGTCTGTCTGACTGTCACTTTTCTTCTGTCTCTGTCCTACCGTCTCTGTCTGACTGTCACTTTTCGATTGTCTCTGTCCTACCGTCTCTGTCTGACTGTCACTTTTCGATTGTCTCTGTCCTACCGTCTCTGTCTGACTGTCACTTTTCGATTGTCTCTGTCTGACTGTCACTTTTCGATTGTCTCTGACCGACTGTCACTTTTCGATTGTCTCTGTCTGGCTGTCACTTTTCTTCTGTCCGACTGTCACTTTTCTTCTGTCTCTGTCCGACTGTCTCTGTCCCACTCCATCTAGCCTTGCCTCCTGATAATGCCATCCATGTATAGCTAATAAAATATGATCATGTCATCCAATAATAGCTAATGAAATACAACCATGTCATTCAGAACAAGAAGTCTATTATGTCATCCAAAAATAGCTTCAAAATATGTAATTTTGACATGTACCTAAGAAAGAAAGTCCTTCTCTAGACCTAAAAAGTGGTAGACCCCAAACATGTAATTGATGACATGACTTATGGAGGTCCCTAATAATGCTGAGAAGGTCCTAATAACCATTGAGCTTCAGGTTGCATGGTCTGTGTCGTGACGGCTGATATGTCCCATGATGATAGAAGCCACTCATGGAAGCGTATGCTGCTCTTGATGTACGCCGTATGCTCTATGGCGTGAGGCTGTCACCACGTTTGCGCCGTAATTCAGCATCGGCTTTTACCGCTTACACGAGAAAGGCCGCCACCGGGAAAAATAATTCTACTAACATGAGCGGGCGGCATGGCGATACACGGAAGCTGATGAAAATGACAATTATGATTTAATTTAATTGTACTCCCCATTTTAGTTTCAGCATGGATTCTGTGTAAAATGTTTTTTTTTTTCTTGCCACAATGGTTTCATTGTGTCGGTTCAAGCTAACGCGTGGCCGTGTTATGTCGTTCCTGCAGGACGGCCATGACTCCTCCCAGGTTGACCAGCCGCTCCTCCGCTGAGGGATCCCTGCCACTGTTGCTCTTCGGCGTCCTCATCACAAGCATGAGATAATAAAGCCCTCCAGCTGCAGCACGCCGCCACAAACCACACCTGCGGTGCTCCGCCGCCCCCCTCATCCGCCGTCAACCGCTAGCCCGCCCCCAGCAGCCTCGCCATGACCACGCCGGCGCTCCTGCCGCTGTCGGGCCGCCGGATACCCACGCTTTCGCCGGGCGCCTCCTCCTTCCCGCACCACCGAGCCACCTTGAGGCTCTCTGAGAAGTTCATCCTCCTTCTCATCCTCAGTGCCTTCATCACGCTGTGCTTCGGCGCCTTCTTCTTCCTGCCTGACAACTCCAAACACAAGCGCTTCGACCTGGGCTTGGAGGACGTGCTCATCCCGCACATCGACTCGCCCAAGGAGGGCAAGCACGCCTCGGGGCAGGTGGTCATACACGGGCAGGGGGGACACGACGAGCACAGACACAGGTAACCACCCTGGCCTTTTGGCGTAACACAACACACCTCGTAAGCTGACACGGGTGTGGCCTGGTTTATCTAGCAGTCCTGCAGGACAACACCTCCCCCCTTTGTGGCGCTTGGTACCGCCAGCTCCACTGTGTAGGTGTTGCATCACGTTTTGGGATGTGGCCATTCCTGCAATACTTCTAGTCAAAGGGCCCCGACGTGACAAGAGCGCTTTGCTGTTTTAACAACCTACTGCAAAAAATACAAAGGTCACAAAGGAGACGGCGCGTGGCGTCATGTGAGCAAATGAGTACGTTTGATGATGGTTTTGTGATTAAGTGAAAACTCGCCACGGTGACCAGGGCTTTATTAAATGTTCTAACGGTACATTTGTTGGGACAAATAGCTCCTAGAATTGAAGAGCCGAGCTTCCATGGTTTTCCTAATAACCAAATCACTTCAGTTCTTCCATCCATAGCTATAGCGTTGTACTGCCAAAACAGGAAGTGGTATATTCGTCCAAATAAGGGTAACTTTCAAACGGTTGACTAAGCTGAAGAACCGAGAGCGGTCTAATCAATTGTCCATGACTGTATATATATAAGCACTGTAAAGTAGTCATGGCTCCCGCTGGCGCCCACGGAAGTCCATTGATTGATAAGTCGGGCAGGCAGCGTTAGCCAGCCAGCTAAAAGCAACAGGCTGCCAATTCACTCTGCTGCACGTTTCAGGTAGCGAGGGAGGGAACGTTTTGAATTTCCAGACTATTTTTCTCAAGAAGAAGGGGGGGGGGGCAAATGTGTGTTTTGCCAGTAAAGGTTGCCGACCCCTGGTCCTGGGGCGGTACCGCAGCCTTCTTCACATGTGGGGACGCTTTTAGCAGCTCTAATTTAGCGAGCAACAGCCACTTAGTGTGAGGACTGGCTGGACAAAGACTGTCTTCATTTACCGGCTGACTTAATTACCGGTGATAGAATTCCCTCAGCAACATTTCAAACGGCTCCGGGAAAGCAGAGACAAACCTCTGAGAGGTCCCACTATCTCCATCGCCGTCCCACCCCAGGCTATTTCCTCGTCTTTTCTACGTACGCTCGCAAGAAATAACCATCTCTTGCCTTTGTGTGGGAAAGATGTGGCACATCTAATGATGATGCCGAAGGAGAGGACAGGAGAGCACAGTCGGAGTAGACTATTCCCACCTCGCCTCAACCTTTCAATTATTCAGCCCAAAAGCCATCGGTCCTCACGTCACAGGCGCTCGCTTGTGCCTGGGTATCATCCTACAGCCTGCTCATACATTCTAGTAGTACGGAAAACCGCTTTTCATAGTAAAAGCTGATGGTGCCTTTAAGGTCATTGGTCACAACAGCATCGTCTCACGGGCTGGGCTAAAATATAGCCGCTGGAAAGTTGCTAGATTGGTCCCTCTTGCAACGTCTTCTTATTCTCTGGAAGAGCAGTTGTGTTAAGAAGCAGAGTGATGATGCCATCATCTGCTCTATTCACATATAGTATAGTCCCGTTATAATGTGTTGATGTATTATTATTATTATTATTTGTGACGGGCCGCCACAAATGAATGAAGCTATGGGGAGCACCGATAGTGGCTGTGTTGTCATACAAGCTGTACACTGACTGACTGACTTTGGGTATTGCTAAGACACGCTGTCATGCAAATGCTTGTGAAACGGAGCATTCAGGAGCTTTGTACTTCCCTTTTGTGCAGGCTAGTCAGGTTCCCGTCTGTCGCTTTCATAGAGGTTGTCATTTTTGGTTCCTTGGGGTGAAGTAATCCCTCAGTAAGTAAGCGTTCCCCACTTTTCCCACAGCGAGCACGAGTGTGGATCCAAACAGCCCGGTGTCAGCCGTTACTGCTTTGCCAGTTATTGTTAGCGTCGCTGTAACTGCCTGGGCGGCCATAAATCCCCCCCCCCCCCCAGGCTCCCAGTTGAAGGCCCGACACGCTCGTACTTATCACGTTTAACGTGATCTTAGCTATCATTTTGTGCTTCATCTGCAACGAGCTGACATAAATCTCGGGCGGTGCACGTTTCCCGCTAGCCGTGCTCGCTCCCGCATGGCGTCACGCGTGGCCGGAGGAGCGTGACGAGCTCGCGCCGTCGTCAGCGGTGCGAGGGAAGCTCTTTGACACGAGCCGAACGTCAAGTGCAGTCATCGCGCAGGAGCGCCTGCAAGACAGCAGTCTGGGCAAGGCTGCGTTTGGCTCCGCGCTAATGAAGGAGCAGCACCTCTGCTGTTTGTGTAGTTTTAGCAGCACTTCCTGTAGTGTCATATTAAAGTGATGCTACTTGCTGCTTGTGGTGTCAATTATGGATCACAGGACTGAGGGAAGGACAATTTATCAGCAGGCAGTCCAGCTTGCTCATGAACCAGTCGGCCCGCAGACGCCTAATGGATGGAAATGATGTTGACGTTATTTATTTGACATATCATTGGAGAAGAAAAGGACAAGACATGAGATAAGGACGTGAGCCCTGCAAGATTTGTCCTTTCGGAACACAAGCCACATCTTTTCATTTATAGGCGACTTCTGCTTCCGACAGCAAAGCATTGTAGGTGGAATGAAAACTGAGCGTCCTTGCGGTGACTCCCGACATGCTTTGATGTTTTCCTCAACGCGGTGGGAGGCCTTTGTCCGCGCGTCAGCAGGTGGCGATTGGATCCAGGTCTGCGTCTGGAGGCCTCGCCGTATTAGCACAAATCTACCGCAGCTGGTGACATTTCCTGCAGGGGAAATATACCCACAAGTTAATAACGCGCGTGTCGGACATCCGTCACCTTAGTGCACCTTCATCGCCAATATAAATAAAGCACATGAACGCAAGCATCTGCAGCTAATGAAGCTAGCGTTCCTGGATGGAATCCTCAAATTGGCCAATGAAAACAGAGCACAGCGTTTGCTGAGGGTGGATGGTTTTTTTCCTTGTTGCATTAGCAAGCTATCTAGCTAGCTAAGGTGTTGGGCAGTTTTTTCTTAAAGCTGTAATATTATAAGAAGCAAACCAAACTATGTAATTTTCGGAATATTGGGTTGCGGAAAACATGTCAAAATATTAGGGTAATACATTCATAACAACAAAAAGCAAATGTACAAGACCAAAGTTGAAATAGCTGCCCCCCCACCCCCCCAGCAGAAATGGAAAACAAACAGCTGCAATTTTACGAGGATGACGTCGTACTCTAATGAGAGAAATTGTCCAATTTTCATGAGTCAACTTGTAATATCATGAGGATTATAGCATATCATTTCCCATTCCATTCACACACCTGCCTTTCTTTTTGTTGGGCAGTCCGAGCTGTGTTGTCATGGCAACGTGGCTAGTGCTGGCTTGCTAGGGGTTTTCAATTTCAGCACTTGTGAGGAAGGCACGGGAGTGATGGACAATGAATATTTAGCCGGAGTCTGACATGACATGATTTTCGGTATCCAGTGCAGGAGATGAAGTTAAATGTTAGGGGGGTCCTCAGTCCTAGATGGAGGACACGGCCCCTCGTTGCCATCCCTCGTTGGCGCCACGCGTTGGGATGAGGAGGAGGATGTTTACATTGATGCACAAAAAGCTCCGGCCCACGCTCCGGCATCTTTTAATCACGTATGACATTACTAAAGCCATCCCTAACTACGTGTGGGCGTCGTTGTTGACATCATGTGGAACAAAGACAGGAGAACAAAGATGGGAGAACATGGATATGATCTGGATGGCCGCCCAGGTGATGCTAGGTTATGGCAGATGTCCTGGAAAGGGTGGGACAGGTGCTACTCTACCAGTTGGTGGTGCTTTGACACTTCTTGTGTCATTTGCATGATGGTGGGGCTGTTTCCATGACAACCTGCTGACCGGGCATCATGTGCATCACAATCAGCACCTATTAAGACTCATAGTCTTTATTGTTGTTTTCATGCAAGCTGTCTTGGATCTATCTCTCTCTCGCTCTATCTCTCTCTCTCTCTCTCTCTCTCCCTCTCTTTCTCTGTCTGTCTCTCTGTCTCCCCGTCTCTCTCTCTCTCTCTGTCTCTCTCTCTCCACCCTTCTCTCTCTCCACCCCTCTCTCTCTCTCTCTCTCTCTGTCTCTTTCTCTCTCTCCCCCTCTTCCTCTGTGTCTCTCTCTCTCCCCCTCTCCCTCTGTCTCTCTCTCTCTCTATCCCTCTCTCTCCCTGTCTCTCTCCTTCTGTCTCTCTCTATCTCTCTCCCTCGCTCTGTCGCCCCTTGTCTGTCTCTCTCTGTCTCTCTCTCTCTGTCTCTCTATCTCCCTCCATCTCCCTCTGTCTCTCATTCTGTCTCTCTCTCTCTCTCTCTTCTCTTCCCTTCCCTCTCTCCCCCCCTCACACACATTAGCAGTCATCTGCCATCTAAATATCACATTTAAATGCATGCTGCTGAGGGCAGTGCGTGGCAAGCAGAGATGCACAAACCATTCAGACGCACAAATTGCAAGATTGCGGTCACCGGGGGAAGCCTAATGACAGCCCCTGAGCGCAAACATGAACACATACTGTAGGGGAGGTGTGGGATTCAAGCGCATCCGTATTTACGCAGCACGCAATTTCCACGCCGAAGTCGCTTCCGTGAAGCTCCTCTGTACAGCGTATCTGCAACGCGGAGCAGTCGTGGCCATTCACAGGCAGATTAAAAATCATTTTTGGGCTTAATTTGCCCCGCTTTTATTGTCGGCGCCTAATGTACTGCTTCACATGCAAAACGCTGTTTGTTTGATCAAAATAAAAACCTCCCACATGGCTTCCGGCGCGATGCAGTGCAGTCCTAAGTCTCTGCAGACGACAGTAGAGACTCCGGTTGGCTAAACCAGAGGTCATGTTTGTTAACATAAACTAAATTTGTTATTGATTATGCCTAGCTCCACCCTGGACTGGTGGCCAGCCAATGGCAGGTCCCATAGACAAGCATTCATGCTCACATGCTTACATTAGCCGAGGACTGAGAGCACCAATTCATGCTAACATACCTTTTTGTTGCTTTAGCCTCTGCTAATTGGGCCGGAATCGTCTAAACTCGGTCTCCTTCTGCCCGGCACAGGGAGGATGAGGAGAGCCTCCGGAACAAGATCCGCGCGGACCACGAGCGAGCGCTGCAGGAGGCCAAGGAGAAGCTGCGGAAGTCGCGCGAGGAGATCCAGGCCGAGATCCAGACGGAGAAGAGTAAGGTGGTGGAGGACCTGAAGAAGAAGGAGCCGGGGCCGAAGCCTCTGCCGCCCGTGCCCATGCCCAAGGTGGTGGGCGTCGGAGACGGCGAGCCCCTGGAGCCCGACGTCAAGGAGAAACGCGACAAGATTCGAGAGGTGAGACGCTTGCTTGGTCCGTGATGCAACTCTTGCGTTACTTCAATGAGTGAGAGATTTAGTCTGCCCTGAAGCCCTTTCTTAGTAGTCAGCCATATTTTAGTGCTGGTTTCTGTTGGCGCAAGACCGCATGGCACTCCCATTTCATCCCGGATTATCCCGACTATAATTGTATCGGCAGGCCAAAAACATTGACGTTAACAGCTGTGGCTGTGGGCAGCCTCCTGTTGAGATGCTAAATTTTGGCAAAACAATGCCTAACAGGGTCTCTTGTTTATCATGGCTAATTAAATAATTAGTCAGTTTTGACAATGTCAGATCCACTATTGACAAACAGAATAAATTCGAGTTGGAGCATAGCAATTTGAACCTTATTAGAGCCCCGCAGACATGAACTAACACCCCTATGGTCACTTACTGCTTCCTTCAATGTGAATTTGAGTTGCAATTTGACTTCCTGTTTGCAACGGCAATTGAAGGTCATCGGATTTGATTGGAATTTTGGAAATATTCGCGGCGGTCATCTGTGTGACTACATTGGAGTCGTCTCCTCCGTCTTGTTGCCAGCTTTTGTTGAAGACCACGGCCACGATGCAAAATACAGATGGCGATATCTCGTGTCAGCAGCCAACTTCACTCCATGCATAATTCCCTCATATCATGCGATTGTCTCTCGAACACGAGCGGCTCGCACGGGGGCCTACCTCCGCCTCCAAATGTCCCTTTTGTAATAACCATTGAGAGAGCGCTGAAGGCTACTTCCTGTTCACATAGCGTTGCACTGCCAGTTAAGCACACGAGACTTTGCGGTCTAGGGAGGCTTGTATGGATCGGCCCGTGTGTCAGCATGCCAGCCATCTTTAAGTCGTTCTAAATTCCCATCATTATTACTTCCGTAACAACGTTGATGCTAGGAATGACGCAGGCTGCCTTGGATTGATGGCTGCGCTCGCCGCTGATGGGGAAAAGAGAGAAGACAACCGTTTGGCTTGACTTCCTGCTCGAGCTGACGGTCGTGGCCGCCGAGCCAAGCGCAAACGACCGCAGATTTGCGGCTGCCGCCGGAGCGAGTGAAGACGTGCGTTTCCCTGGCAGATCAATGGAGCATGGCCGTAAAGGGCGGATAAATCGATGGGCCGAAGCAGGGCCTCCTTAAGTGTGATCTAAATGGTGCCGCTATCTAGACGTATGGTACCGTAAGGAGACATGGAGGCGTTCTCCGGGCGCACGCTGGAATATCTGCAGATGACGTTCCCGCTCATAACTCACCTTTATGGTCTTTTGGTTTTCCTGCAGTTTAGACTTATTGCTCATTTTATACCCGCGCTCACCACGGCAAAGGATTTCAAAGCTGAGGCAATTCTCACTAGCATGACGTATAAAAACCGAGAGCACTTTGTCATAGTCCAGAATGGGCATCCAACACCATGTGACATTATTGGTGCTACGGCACAATCACGTGGTCGCCAAGGAAACCCAATACGAATGACAACAGCGTGGCTTCTGTGTGAATAGGTTTCATGATTTTTAAAACATGAACCATATAAACATATAAACCATATAAACATTCGCTTCCACACACGGCCGCCATTTTTGCAGTTAGAGGATAGAAAACCAGTCAATGACTTTCTAAATATAGCTTTTAGCATTATTAGAGTCCCACAGACTTGAAATAACACCCCTATAGTTTCCTTTACAGTCCTTGTTTACTCTGGATTGCGAAATGTGTGCAGTGACTTGCTAGCTAGTGGCCGAACCAGTAAAACTCCAATGTATTTCTTCTGAACTTGAGAAGTAAGAAGCCACAAACTTACCACTTCCACACAGAATGGGAGGAGAACCTTTCTTCACTCTGCATCCATGGCTGATACGTCGATGGCAATGTGCCTTTCTTATAGGGCCGCCAGAGGGACGCCGTAGGGACGATGGTCTCATTGCTAGCCGGTAATTCCCCCAACAAATACCAACCGTTATTTTCAAGACAGTAACGAATGTCATTCCCAATTTTTCCAATGTCAGCCATATTGGGTAATAGGAGTGTAAAGGTGACTATGGGGTGTTATTTCATGTCAGGAGGTCTCTAATCATTCATTTATTTATTTATTTGCTTTCCTCAAAGGGGGGGGGGGGTGTAACGACCTTGCTCTAAGCTGCCGGCTCCTTTATGAATATTTCACCGCCTGTCGCCGGTCCGTGTCTGTGCATTGTAATCGTGTATGCCTGATAAGATAAGTCACGGCGCCGTTAGACGTCTCGCTGGCAACTCGCGTTAAAGCGCGGCGACGGCGGCTGACTCGCTGTTCATCAACGACAGGGCGACGCGCCGTCCTTGGTGTTAGCGCCGAATTCCAATGACTGCGCGTTCACTCCTTGCCCCATAATCGCTGCGTTCATTCTGCTATAGAACCAACGTGCTCGGGTGCTCAGAGTGAACTCTCTTGTCATCCAGCCTGTTTGGTCAACCAATCCCAGGGCACATATAGACAAACAACCATTCACACTCACATTGGAGTCCCCAATTAACCTAGCATGTTTTTGGAATGGGGGAGGAAACCCACGCATGCACGGGGAGAACATGCAAACTCCACACAGAGATGGCCGAAGGTGGGATTGATCGGATCTCCTAGTTGTGAGGTCTGTGCGCTAACCACCCGATCGCCGCGCAGCCCCATGATCGACTTATTGTACGATTAATTGATTCATTGATTATCTTGACAGGCCTACTCCTTTTTTTTTCCTTTCCATGACACATTTTGGACTGGGGCGACTTTCTTTTGCTCATTCTGACTTTTTACTATGCACTGATAGTAAGAGGTCACCGTGAGAGTCAGCCTTTCCTTCCCCTGGCAAGGGCCCAATTAGTATTCCAAGGTCCTAAATAAGTTGTTCAGCGCTGTCGTCCTTGTCCTTGGCATGCGGGCTAATTAAAATTTGATCAAAGATCCAGGCGACATAGATGGTAGGTAATAATGTGTCCACGTCACGGATTCTATTACTTTGATTTATGACGTGAACTGTGTGTGTGTGAAGGCTGGCCATCACGGAGGCCAAGAACACCACGAGTCCGCCGGCCTTTGTCTTCATTAGCTTGGCTGTCTGCCGTCTCCGAGGAGGGAGGGAGGGAGGGAGGGAGGGAGTTGCCGAGGAGACGCGGACACTCGTCCTGGGTCTCACGATGCCGCCATAATGTGCTTTGTCGCTTTGCAGATGACCAAGCACGCGTGGGACAGCTACCGGCAGTACGGCTGGGGTCACAACGAGCTGAAGCCCCTGGCCAAGAAAGGACATTCTACAAATATCTTTGGTAAGCCCTACAAGAAGAAAGCCACAATAGAACACAACACAGAGATCAGTCAACATGGCCGCTGCCGTGGGCTTGTCTTTAGACACACGGCTGGGACGAATGACCTGGCGACAAGTCCGTGTGCTCGTGTGTTTGAGCAATTTACTGTCCCCGACCCGACGTTGGATGTGTGAGTAAGTGTGGAAGCACCAAGCTGACTTGACTGCATGAAGAGACGGCTTTTCCCCCAACCAATGACCTAATTGTGGAGATAAGAAGTACAAAAGAATTGCAATCAAACGTGGATACTGTACACAATAACACTTTATGGAGACAAACAGCTGATCAACATTAAAGCCACACCCGCACAATGATTTTTAGTGTGGAGCATCTCCAGCGTCAAGGATCCATGCAGGGCGACCTTTAACCTGAACCCCGCGATCCAGCGACTACGCTTTCCGATGAGGGAAGTGGCCTCAACCACAACACGCTGAAAAAACACAGGCTTTGGTTTCAGTCAATAGACAGAAGTTGAATCCTCCCGAGGGTGGACGGCGTATCATCTTCACAGCCGAGGTTCTGCAGCGCTCAAGTGGATCTTGTGATCGCCGTGGAGTAGTTCTCACTCTCTCTGGCTCGCAGCCACGCCGCTCGCTTTATTCTCAGCATCGAGGTCGCGTCTTTGCATGCTTGGCTGTCGCTGGTGATGCAGAGATGGAGAGGGAACTACAGGATGATGGCGTCTTTGCTGTTATGGTCCACCTTGGCCTGCAGTGAAGGCAGGACAATTGAGCATAATGCTGCCGCCAAATGGAATATTTCTTATTTACAGAAAAGCCGTCCCACAAGTACATGCCACCCCTGGTTGGTAGCATCCACCCCTTCCATTGATACGCCACTGACAAGCCCTCCGCTCAAGGCCTTAAAAGGGGGGGGCAGTTCATCGTTTAACCTCTGAGGACAAACCAAAAACAGATGTTTCCATCTGCTGCCAGATTGGGAGGAATGGTCCTGGGACGTTCCACTTGGCCGTCTTTATCGCCACCACCGGGCCCTGTTGCAAATCAGCCTGAAAATGTCACGCCGGATATAAAGTCAGGAGGAGGAGGATGTGGAATCATCCTGGGATTCCATGCCATTCCATTCCATTGGACAGCCAAACAAAATGGTGTAGTTCATGTTTTCACTTCTTTGCTTCACTTCTCCTTTTCAGATACATCAATTAGTATTTTCATCATGGGTACCCAAAAGAGGATGGCTTAAGACAACAACGGACAAAGCCAGTGCGTCATTCCCGTGATGATGGCTGCTCTACTAGAAGCACAAAGTGTGTAGATCCAACTTCAGTTCATGACTGCCAAGTTGTGGCCATGCCTGACCCCCCCACTCATCCTCAGTGGGACATAAGGCTGCGGTCACACGCCACCGCCTCCATGCCGCCTCCCACGGCTTCATCAGCACCCCCCCCCCCCCCCCCCCCCCCCATCCGCCTGCTGCTTTTTGGCCTGCACTTCTTCTTTCCACCCTCGACGCGTGTGTCCAGGGACAGCTTGTCGCCGCCTTCCCTCCCGTGCGCTTCCTCGTTGGAGTAGAAAAGTAGAAAAGAAGCAAGCCCCCCACATTGCCTTCTCTTGCGTTGCAGTCGGTGTCTGCTCTCAAAGGGACCAGCGATGCTCTCTTTGCCTCCATGGACGCCATGATGGCCTGGAGCGTACGTGCAGGCGATGAAAGCCACAGACGGGGGCAATGAGCAGCGAGCCGCTCCGGCAGAGAGAATCTGCTCCGGCAGCCGCCATGTCCTCCCCCCTGTATCTTTAGAGGGGTTTAGAGGTTCTAGAGGTCTCTATGGATGATGACGCTGCAGGTCCTGCATGAAGCCAGATGCTCTTATTTGGAGTGGATTCTACAGTATGTCTTATTATGACTATTATGTCTTATTATGACTTATGACCATATCTGCATCAGTAACTTTATGGACTTAAGTGCATTTAAGTACATCAGAGAGGCTAACGAGTTAGCTTGCCAGCTTGGTTTGTGACCCCACCCTGAAGCAAAGAAGGACAATAGAAACTTTGGGGTGACTTTTGGGGTGTTGTTTTGTAGTTCCAGGGCTTCTTTCAACCTGAACGCCCAATCCCAAGGACAGATTTATATGTCTCTGGACCAAATGCCCCCCGGGGCTGCACTTTGGACACCCCTGCTCTTATGGCTGGAATGATTAAGGCCTGATGCTTCTTTCAGACAGTCGTCCTCCATTTGTTAATGAAAGGGAAGCGTTAGCGTGGGCTATAATGCATACAGTGTATACGGTATACACGTATAATGGTAATAATTGGCCGGCCGATCAATCGCTTGGATCGCAGTTCTCGGAAACACCTCAGCAGCCCCCACAAATGAGTCCGGGGGAACCTTGTTACCTTGTTATCACTTTTTCTACCCGCTCGTCTCCGAGGCGCCAGCTTGTTTATGTGAGACTAATTGGTGACAAAGTGTACAAGCAGCCGAGGAGCAAATCTAATCTCCCCCCCCCCGTCCGTCTCGTGCAGGCAGTTCCCAGCTCGGAGCGACCATCGTGGACGCCTTGGACACCCTGTACATCATGGGCCTGCACGAGGAGTTCAAGGATGGACAGGACTGGATCGAGCAGAACCTGGACTTCAGCGTGGTGCGTATGACTGGCAGGAATCCCTCGGGACGTTTATTCTGCTGAGGGCGGTGTGACAAGGTTACCCCCCCCCCCTTACAGATCATTTCATGCAGATTTGAAATAAGAGAGAAATATGTATTGATATTTATTCATTTTTTATTATATATCATATATTATACATTTCATTTATATTATATTATAAAAGTCAAGTAGTATTATATATACATTCTTCCTGTTTTTCTATTTTCCCAGAATGCCGAGGTGTCCGTGTTTGAGGTCAACATCCGCTTTATCGGAGGCCTTCTGGCAGCCTACTACCTCTCCGGGCAGGAGGTCAGTACTCACAAATGCAGTAGGAAAACTTCTGTTGCTGTATGGTTGGCGCCCTCGTGGTCCAGGGATGTGGGGGGGGGGGGGTCGTGGCGGCCAGGCGAGGACGCCGCATCACAATCACCTCGTGGAGGGATGGCTGGAAGGGCAAGGTGATGGTGGAGAAGAGCAGCAGAGATAATGATGGCGATGGAGGGAACAGGATGCTGAAGATGAGGGAGAAACAAAAGGGAATGTTTTCTGCGTGAGAGGACGGATGGCAGCTTCAGGAAAGATGGATGGAAAGAGACCAGGAAATAGCTCCGAGTTAGCATCCCTTTTTATTTCCTCCCTGCCACCAGTTGTGATGTGAAGCGTACCCGTCTAGACTTAGCACATTTTGTTCTCCTGACTGCCGTGCGTCGTCCTCGTATTCTCTCTCCGTAAGCCCCCCCGCCCCCACCCCGCCTCCCCGTCACTTTGATACAGAGCTTAGCTGTCTGTCGTCCAGGGACTGGTGACAACACGCTGCTATCCTTTGGCTCGCCGGGAAAGTCTTTAACTCCTACTCCTCTTTGTCAAACACTCAAACCGTCAGGCCCCTTGTACGCCTCCACATCCCGACAGGAAAGGGATGGATGGATGGATGGATGGATGGATGGATGGATGGGCAGATGTGTGGCAGGATGGAAGGGTGAAGAGATGGGTGGATGTATGGTAAGATGAGCGGATGGATGGATGTATTGTAGATGATTGTAGAGGATGGATGGGTGGCTATATGGTTAGATGAAGGGATGGATTAGTAGTTGAAGAGATGGAAAGGATGGAAGAATAAATAAAGAGAAGGATGGATGAGTAGATGAAGAGATGGGTGGACAGATGAAAAGCCACTTCCTGTCCTTAGGAACGGTGAGTGTTGCACAGTAAAATCATCTACGATGTTCAACTTGGTTGATGACAATATGTTTGTGGGCCAGAGTGCAAATGACGCAATGGAGGCGAGGAGGTTTAGGGGCTGCCTGTTGGAGATAAGAGCGAGAGGCACGGTGAGGACTCCACCATAAAACATGAATGACAAGCAGAGGAGGAGGACAAGAGGAGGACGAGCCTTCTGATGTAGCGCCAGTCAGGAAGGCGGCATAATCTCACCATAAATTAGCCCACACGTTCAGGAGGAGCTGCTGGCGCCGTCCTTCACCATCCACGTCCTCTCTCGTGGATGCCCCACATTTGGACGAGAAGAAACTCAGCTGTTCTATTTTCAGCCGTTCTCTTGTGGGGGGGCGAGACGTTTTGCTAACATGGAATAATGAATTGTCTGGAGGAGCGTTTGTTCCCGATTTCCCTTTCAACTCCCGTAAAGTGGAGTATAGCGTCAGTTGTCATCATTAGCATCCTTTAATACACTTTGCTAACCCTCCTTCCTGGTGCATTGATTCCCACAGCACATGGAAAGGAACCCGACACCTGCCATCAAAACCAAAAATATGTATGTAGCCTTACCTTTTGCTAGCGGCCTGAGGCGTTGTGAAGCTAGCCGGTGTGGCGTCAGTACGCCAGCAATATAGTTTTTGGGTGTAACAATGTTACTAATAATGGTTAATATGCAGGTCACATGATGGGGATGGAGCCATGTTGGCACCTTTATGGGTGGGTCCCATTACGTGCATTCTTAGCTGTCGCTTATAATAAATTACTTATCGTCCTTTTCTTACTCTTATTATTTTGACTTAATTCTCATAAAATGACAACTGTTTTTTTTTCATTTCTGCTGCTGGTGTTTTTCTCAACTTGGACATTTTCTTCTCAAAGTTCTGACTTTTGTTATAATATTTTGCCTTTATTTTCACAACATTAGGACTTTTTTTACAATGTAGTTTTGCAAAAATTGTTTGTTTCTCTTAATATATTAAATGTTTTATATATTTTTTAAAATATTTCAACTTTATGCTACTAAAATGACATTATTTTTGCTCATAATGTTACGTTATTGTTGTAAAACTGACTGTTTTTTTCTTCATATTTTCACTTCAGATTTTCAGTTTTTGATGATGATGATTAATACGGCGTTGTAAAGAAGACGCGCTGAAAAAGAAATGTCGCCTGATGATTGTTCACCATCTTGGAACGTTTGCATCATTCCGCAGATGTTCAAGCTGAAGGCGGTCCAGCTGGCCGAGAAGCTCCTCCCTGCCTTCAACACCCCCACGGGGATCCCCTGGGCCATGGTCAACCTGAAGAGGTGTGTGGTGCCATCATCGTCATCATCACTCAGCTGGTCCACATTGACATAACATCCTCTCTTCCTCACCCCCAGCGGCGTCGGTCGGAATTGGGGCTGGGCGTCTGCCGGCAGCAGCATCCTAGCCGAGTTTGGAACGTTGCACATGGAGTTTGTTCACCTGACCTACCTGACGGGAAACCCCGTCTACTACCAGAAGGTACGGCGTGGAACTGCAATACTTCAAGTTGCCAGCAGGGGTTTTAGCTATGAATGAATGTATTTTCATTTTTTTTTACTCAACTCTATTTTGGTCATAGTAAAGCGTCTTTGAGTATTTTGGAAAGCGCTATACAAATACAATGTATCATTATTTTAGATCAAATAAATGTAGGACTCATATTTATGGTATAAATCACAATTTTCCCCCCACTTTACAGGTGATGCACATTCGAAAGCTGCTAGCCAAAATGGACCGTCCCAACGGGCTCTACCCAAACTACCTGAACCCCCGCACCGGCCGCTGGGGCCAACGTGAGTACATTTGTTTTGAGAGTGCTGGTAAAGGTCGGCTAACTAGCTCAAATACTCTCGTCCAAACCGTCACACGTGGCAGAACGTTCTGGTCCGGGGAGATCTCTACCAAAGGATTGATTGTCCTCAATGAGAACAAATGCAAGGAGGCGTAGGGCCGTGGAAGAGAAGCAAAACAGGATTCTCACCATATTGATCGCTATTTGGCAGCCCGCCCAAGGACATTAACGTCTCACGCCGTCACGTCCGACACGCACCGGCGCTCTGTTTTCTCTCTCCTCAATGTCGGCTCTCGTTAACGCCGCTTTTGACAAATATATTACACCGCACCTCGTGGGGCACGCCCAACAACACGAGACGTGAAGCTGAAGGGCATTGATGGTGCTTGGCGGAGGTCTGCGCTCTCCCCATGCTTCTCTACTTTTCATACGTTTTTCAGTCAAATGTCATTTTTGTTGTTTTTTCCATGGCAGTATTTAGTGGTTAGCATGCAGGTTCTATGTTTTGCCATTTGTGGATAATGGCTCTTACTGTGGTTGGCTGGAGTCCTTTTCCACACTGATAGATTTCAACGAATCTCCTGTTAACCTGCTCTCCTGACTTATAATCAAATTTGTTTGATAATCAAAAATCATGAAAGCTTTTTGGCCTCCCCGCAGATCACACGTCGGTTGGAGGGCTGGGGGACAGTTTTTACGAATACCTGCTGAAGGCGTGGCTCATGTCGGACAAAACGGACACAGAAGCCCGCAAGACGTACGACGACGCCATCGAGGTACGCCGCCTGTTGACCAGTGGCTGCCAGGCCGCATTTCTCATACCGGGTGCCATCTCGCAGGCCATCGAGCGCCACCTGATACGCAAGTCCAACGGCGGCCTGACTTTCATCGGCGAGTGGAAGAACGGCCACCTGGAAAGGAAGATGGGTCACCTGGCGTGCTTCGCTGGCGGCATGTTCGCCCTGGGCGCCGACGGCTCGCCCGACGACAAGGCGGGGCACTGGCTACAGCTGGGCGCCGAGATCGCCCACACCTGCCACGAATCCTACGACAGGACAGGTGAGGGGGGGGGCAAAGATATGGGGCTGCGCAATCATCCTGGGCGACTTAGAATAAAGGGTAAAGTTCTAAAAGAGCGTCGGTCAGTGTCCGTCTGCCGCCACATGGTCACCGTGTTTACCTAGTTGATGAAATAAATCATTTTTACCTGTAAAGGTGTTGTAGTAACATGTTAGGATGACTTGGCCGTAATATGTGAAGCATGGAAAACTGTCTACCACATTTTTAACATTATTAGATCCCTCTAGAAATGGAATAACACCCCTATAGTCACCTCAACACTCATATTACCCAATATAGTAGACATAAGAAGAGACAATAAACCATGGAAAACGTGTTCAAACCACTTTTTAACATTATT
Organism: Doryrhamphus excisus; assembly: GCF_037039965.1. NCBI lineage: Eukaryota > Metazoa > Chordata > Actinopteri > Syngnathiformes > Syngnathidae > Doryrhamphus > Doryrhamphus excisus. Next base: position 480,026 of record NC_136368.1, on the reverse strand, counting down.
AGAGCCCTCTAGAAATGAAATAACACCCCTATAGTCACCTCAACACTCATATTACCCAATATAGTAGACATAAGAAGAGACAATAAACCATGGAAAATGTGTTCAAACCACTTTTTAACATTATTAGAGCCCTCTAGAAATGGAATAACACCCCTATAGTCACCTCAACACTCATATTACCCAATATAGTAGACATGAGAAAATAAGGCGTGTCCTCTTGTGTGTTGCTGTAAATGTACCCCCCCCCCTTCATCCCCCATCTAGTGGTGAAGCTGGGCCCCGAGGCCTTCAAGTTCGACAGTGGCCTGGAGGCGGTGGCCGTGCGTCAGAACGAGAAGTACTACATCCTGCGGCCGGAGGTCATCGAGACGTACTGGTACATGTGGAGGTTCACCCATGACCCAAAGTACCGGCAGTGGGGCTGGGAAGCGGCACAGGTACGCCCCGCCCCGTACACGCCTCCAAGACGTGCTTCCCACATGTACCACAGCGCCTCTCTGCTGCCCCTGCAGGCCATAGATAAGTACTGCAGGGTGAGCGGTGGCTTCTCGGGGGTCAAGGACGTCTACTCCTCCAGCCCGACGTACGACGACGTGCAGCAGAGCTTCTTCCTGGCCGAGACGCTCAAGTAAGCCGGCGTGATCCAAGCACGCCTTGGAAGCTATACGTACACTACGCTTATATACATACAGCTTACATAGTCTACACTATGCTTATATACAATGCTAAGATAGCGTACACTATATAAGCTATACGTACACTATGCTTGTATACATACAGCTTACATAGTCTACACTATGCTTATATACAATGCTAAGATAGCGTACACTATATAAGCTATACGTACACTACGCTTATATGCATACAGCTTACATACTCGGACAAAATATTAGGAGAATGAAGTCATAATACGAGAAAATTATGAAAAAGTAAAGTTAATACGAAACATTGAAATATGTCATTTTTAAAAAGGTTTCAATAATCATTGAGTATTCATTCATGAATCAAAAAAATGACATTTTAGAAAAATGGTACAAAAATATTATGACATAAAAGTCAGGTTTTTGACATTGAGGACCAAATATTGCAAGATAAAATGTACCCAATGAAAGGTCAAAAAACAGCAAAAAGGTATGATTAAGGAGACAAAATTAGCTTTTTTTACACTTTCAGAAGCACTTTTCAAATATTTTTTACATTTAGAAAACCAAGATGTCGGCGTTTTATTGACATATTCGAACCTGCTTACATAAAGCACTTCAATGAGGGACGTACGTGGATTTTCTGTCACGTTGATGAGCCTTGCCTTGCAGTGCGTCCTCTGCCTCCCTCTGCTGGCAGGTCTGAGCATTTTCCCTAAAAAATGTCATCTTGATGAGATAAACTAAGACGAGATAAACGTTGGTAAATTCCATCGTAGCGGTATGAAATGCTAAATAAAGAGAACAAATAATGAACGTGACTGAAATAGCAACGGAATGAAGGTAATACCTTCAGAGGAGGAGAAATATCAGTGGTTTGACTGCCGGCATGCAGTGCGTCCTCTGCCTCCCTCTGCTGGCAGGTCTGAGTATTTCCCCTAAATTGTCATCTTGTCCAATGAGATAAGATGAACTATTATCTCGTCTTATCTCCTTCTCATCGACTCCCACGTATCATCTCATCTCCTGAGATGAGAAAGCATATGTTAGTATGATTATAATATTAGATTATAGATTATTATTATTATTATTAGATTTTTATAATATAACATATTAAAAATATTAGTTTCTTACATTGCATGTTTTAAAATAACAGTTCTACCTGATCCAATGTGTCCCGGTTGTGTGGTCTTCCTTGGTGTCCAGGTATCTGTACCTGCTCTTCTCCAACGACGACCTGATGTCTTTTGAAAGCTGGGTCTTCAACACGGAGGCCCACCCGCTTCCCGTCCTGCACCTGGGCAACATCACCTTGCCGGGCAGCGAGGCGGCCCAGCAGTAAAAGGGCGGGGCGGGGCCCGCTCCCGTCCTCCCCCTCACCCCTTCATCAGCACTGGACCATCGGACATGGACCACAGAGTGGCCGAGAACTCCCTGGAACGCTTTCCCGTCGTCCTGGAGAGACCTTTGCTCCAGGGGGGGGCGGAACATGTACTTTTTGTTGGAACTTCCGGTGGGATTTTTGACTCCCTGCTCCCGCCACAAACCCAGGGGCGGTGCCTAAGCTGCTGCCGTGTCCCCTCGTGGATCATTCTAAGTGGACCAGTTCTTAAGACCCCCCTCCAACCCCCCCGAGCTTTGTGCTGCTACGCTCGTTGGATGCTGCTTTTTGTCATCCTGGGGCTTTTAGCTTTGGACTTTCCGTGTTTCTGAAATGAAGTAAATCTACGGAGACGCTTTTGGTCTGCTTGGCTTCCCGCCACTGGACCGTGCGCCAACACGGCTAGCGTTATTTTCCATCCCGGGCCAGCGTCACATAAGGATTGTGGGTAAGAACGGGTAACGAGTGTAAAGTCCCAGCGTCCTTGTTTTGGCGCCTTCGTAGACGCCGCCATGGCTGCTTTGCTTTTGGTTGGCTTTTTTCCCCCAACGCCACTTTGTCGGAAAGAACCCAAAATGTTGTCACATAAGCCGACGCCTTTGCCCCATGGTTGTATTCCGTTGAAATATCCCGACCTGGAGTTGGGGGCCGGTCCCGGGTCCTGTTTGGGGTGGGCTGTCCCATCCCAGCAAAAAGCAAACAGCTTTGTCAACGTCTCCAAAAAGCCGAGGTCCCGCTGAGCCCATGAAGGAGGTCATGCGGTGCCTTCAAGTCGGCACCAACGCCCTGGTAGATTTCATCACCCTCTTGTGGCAACTGGAACCTACCCACTCACCTTTTTACCTTTTTACCTCGGGAACACGTCAGCTTTCATCACTTACCGCCACCCAAATCCGACGTAAAAGTCGTTACGTATGACTACTTCAATTAACCGGATAAAAGTCGGACAAATCTTTTTTTCTGACTACTTAAATCTTTGATCCGATAAAAAATGAACGGGTTGTCATTTTTGACTCCTGAAATCATCGATGTGATAAAAGTTGGATGACTACTTAAGTCATTGATCGGATAAACGCCGGATCAGTCTTCATTTACGACTAATTAAATAGATTGGATTTACTTACGACTACTTCAATTGATCGGATAAACATCAGACAAGTTTTTTTTTACGACGACTTACGTGATTGATCGGATAACAGTCGGATTATTATTTACGCCCGCGTAAACCATTGATCATCAGTCATTGGTCGGACTACTTAAGTGACTGATCGGATAAGTCGTTGGTGGATCAAACTGGTCCCAGCCTGGATTTGGTGGCTGTGTTCCATGTTGGATGAGTATTATCTTTACGAAGAGTACTTGGTTTCTGCCGATGTTTGACAATAACAGATGAGAAGGAAATTGCACTAAATTATTCCACAACTCCACAATTGTGCCAGGATTATTTGGTATTTGGTATTTGGTAATCGAGCCTTTTGGAAAGCTGTGAAGTTTGACAGATGAAAAATGGCGGCCGGGATGCTAAGCTAGGCGGGTATGTTGTGCGAAACTGACCGATGCTAGCTAGGTCTTGGCCGCCAAACTTCATCTGGAATTTTTTTTTTTTTTTTTTTTTGGAGGGGGGGTTGGTTGGACATACTTGCGTTTCATTGGACTGTGACGACAGGGATCACGGGGGGGGGGGGGGGGGAGTACGTTGTTCCACTGTTTTCAATTCCACTGAAAAGTGGTCTCATTTCACAAAAGGCTCAGTTGGTGACACCCCCTACCCCCCTCCCGGTCCCCCGTCGTCCCTCCTCATGCTGGGGGGGTTCCCACCCATCCAGGTGCCAGCGATCCAGGAGCCGCGTGGGCAGTGTTTGTATTTTTACCGGACTACAAAGCGAAGTGAGTGTAAATAGGATTGAATAAAGATGTTGCTACAAGCGAGCGGGACGCCTCACGCCTGACCTTGGTTTGTTTGTGGACCACATGATCCGCCCCTTAACCACCTGTGCTTCTCACACAGAAGCCGGCGAGGCGGGGGGGAGGAAGGAGCACAGCGAGGACGGGCTTCCAGAAGGTTGCTGGAAAAGTCCTGCTTGCGGTTTTTGTGGGGGCGTCGCCCCGTCCACGCATCCGCCCATCGGCACCGAATGACGTGCAGGTGTGTTGGCGCCCGACTTTCCCACGCTGACGTTACACAACACCGCAAACTAGTCCCGAGCAGCTTACGTGTCAGCAGGCTGTCCTACAAGTACTTTTACTGCGGGAGATACTCCAAATGATGAAAGATACTCCAAATGATACTCCATATCATTTTGGCGATAATATCAGATGTACTTCTAATTTAAGAAGTAGTATATCATCTCATGTGTACGCAGTACGCACAATCATAGTTTTCCTTGTGATATTAATATTATGAAGTCAAATTCTACTTGTTTTCATTGCGAAAAGGAAATTGGAATTTTTGTCATATGACCTCTAAGATGAGATATTTAAACAAGAAATGTAAATCACTCTTAGACGGTATTTACTTTGTCACCTTTAAAACGCTATTTCAGCAAGAAAAAATATTCTAGTTCCCAAATATTTGTCAACTTTCAAGGAAAATCATGAAATTGAAACAAATGAGCAATTAACAAATAGGTTACTTGTAGTCATTATTACAATGGTTGTAATGATAATCATGAATTAAATTATTAATGCACAAGTTTAAAAATCGTTTAGAAATAATAACAAATCTCCAAAACACAAAAAGACAAAGTCCAAAGTACGACCTGCGGCGTGTTATGGAAGTACTAACATTCAAATGTATATGAAAAAGTCCAAATATGATGGGAATAAAGTCCTTGTGATGGTAGTAGTAGTCGTAGTAGAAGTAGTAATAGTAGTAGTATCAAAGCAATGGCAGCATGTACATGGGGGGGTGCAAACACTTCCTGTGACGGGACAGGAAGCAAAGAGGCTTTTAGCGTCCTGGCTGAGTCACTCTGAGCAAATAAGAACACAGCTTAGAGCAGCGGAACCATTAATGGATCACTTTATGTTTGCACACATGGGACTCACGTGCACGCTTCCATCTGTGTGTCTGTGTGTGTGTGTGTGTGTGTGTGTGTGTGTTCATCACGCTTGATGCTGTCCATAAAAGTTCTTTATGCTTGCAAGTTTAGTTTTCCCATACATTTGACCTTTCTTTTAAAATATTTTTGTCATATTTTGACTTCATTCCCATAATATTCAAACTTTTTCCTCAACCAAATTTTCCCAAAATAAACAATTATTTTAATATAATATATAATATGTATTTCAACTCCATGCTCCTAAAATGAGGTTATCGTTCCTCATGATGATATCAGTTTCTTCTATTAAAATGGAGACCTTTTTTAGAATAATATTTAGCCTTTATTCTTGTAACATGATAGCTTTTCTGTTAATTATATTTAAAATGACTTTTTTGCTTTTTTAAATTTAACTGAGATTGTTTCTGTAATATTTCAACTTTTATGCTACTAAAATGATGTTATTTTTGTCTTAATATTTATGTTAGTAAAATTGCAGCTGGTTTTGTATTTATGGATCATCCTTGGATTGAAATCACGCACGCATTCCATTAGCCCCACCCCCACCCACCGTGGCTGTGGGGAACAGCGTCTGTTCCGGGGTGACTTTTGAACCTTCTTAACCGCCGTTGAAGCGTAATTCCAAAGTGACGGCGCCCACCGGTGGCCTGGCATGCACATTCCAGCTTTTGCAGCTTTTGGGTCCCTTTTTGCTTCTCTGCTGTCGGGTAGAAGTTCCCTTGAAAGATGGACGTTTACTACGATGAAAGGGGATTCCCACACAGAGATGTCGTCATCGTGGGAGGAGGACTGCTGTGACGACCCATGGCGTGCTTCCACGGCATCGTCATGACTCCCACTAGAACACCAAACACTTTGATAGGTCAAACCTTTCATTCAAGTCTCATCTTCCACCGTTTTGGACATTATTTTCAACAATAAAGACAAAAAGGACTATATGTGACCTTTGGCCTTGGGTTCGTGGAAAGGGCGGGGTGAGGAAGGTGGAAGCAGGAAGGGCTAACTTGACATGCTAATCTAAATACACCCCCCCCCTCCATACTAACATCTTATTCTCATACTTTTACCACTTTCTTCTTCTACATTTCATTCATGGATGGTTTTATTCTTGTAAGTTTATGACCTTATTCTTGTCAATATACAACTTTTTTTTCTTGGAAATGTACGACTATTCTCTGAATATCATATTCTTTTCTCATAGATGTACAACTTTATACTGGTAAGTTTGTGACTTCATGTATGACTTAAGTCTTGGAAATTTGGGGATAATATCACAACTTTTTTTTAAAATTGTAAATACACCTTTATTCTTGTAAATTTAAAACTTTTTTTCTCATAAATGGACAACTCCATTCAGGTAAATTTACAACTTCATTCTCATATCACCATTTTTTTTCTCTGAAAAGTACGATTATATAATTTATAAGTTACATTATTACTATTTATATTATTTCTATTATTAAATAATTTTTATTTCATATTGAAATTTTTTATTCAGTTACATTTTTTGTGTCTATTGTTTATGTTGAAATGTAATGAAAATAATTGAATTCATAACACTATTAATAGAAGTCTTCTATGGTCACCTGGCAACGCCAAACCACGAGCCACCAATCAGAGGGCTCGAAAGGGCGCCTTGACGCGAACTAACTTATAACTATAACTATATATAACTAACTTGTTAGGCAGTGATCCGCTTTGGCTTCATAAGGCACTACAAGCGTTTGTTGTTAACCTTTAGTATTATTAGACAACCGAGAATGGCAAAGAAAAAGAAAAGAGGAGCCCAGAAGCGGGGACTGCATCGTGGCGCGGAGGCATACCTCGGAGTCGTGCTGCGGTCGTATAAGACCTGACACCGAGGCGTCGAAGAGGACGCATTAAAGAGCGAGCTAACGGCGGTGGAGCACAGTGTCCGCGTCAGAGGCGACCCGTGCGGACTCATGCTGGCTGGGGACACCGAGGACATGTAACATCCTGCGCCTGCCTGTCCGCCTCCAACCCCCCCGCAAACACTCTGACAGCCCACGGGGAGCTCTTTTGGAAAAGTACGTATATTTCATCTCTTGTCCGGTTGCTAATGGCGACCGTAAAAGTTTTGTGATGAAAAAGCCGAGTTTGAAAGATTGCTCCCACTCCGCCCTTCTTCAGACTAGATGGCGAACAGCTGTGGCGGTCGTTCGCCGTCGTTGGTCGACATATGGAACGGAAATACTCCGCTGACTAACTACCTAGCAAACTTGCTAACTTCACACTTCAACTAACTAGCTAGCGAGCTGACGTCACTGCTCTTTCTATTTTACTCTGTAGCTTCGTGTTTCTTCTTCGGTCGCTCAACATTAGCTGTTGATATTTTACGATGTATGGATTGTTTTGTGTTTAAAAAAAGACTTTTAACGAGCGCTTGGTGTCTCTCTCAGCACTTCTAGAATAAAAGCACAGAGCGCGTGAGGTTTCTAGAACTGTGTGCGCGTGCGCGCGTCACCACTCTTCACGTCCCACTTTTTGATTTGGCCTTTTTATTTTTCAGTCGTTCGACCCAAAGATGAGATCGTGTCGACGCGGATATCGGACACAGTTTCATGTTTCGGCCCATCCACCGACTGCCGTTCGTGTTCGTACTTTTGATTGACGGCTCGCGTGACTGCACGCCACCTGCCACTTCATTAGGTACACCTGCCTCTACAAACATCAGTGTTTATTTTTGTGCTTGGAGTACGTACACGTCAAGCTGAACGCTTGGAGCGAATATTTGGACTCCAGACGGGTGCCAAAATATTAGGAACATATCTCGCTGTACCTAATGTTGTGTCCTGTGGAGTGCGGCGGTACCTCGGTTAACGACTGTCCCGGTTGGCACTGTTTTTTTTGGTTAACAGCCAAACTTTTTGCCAAATTTTTGCCCTGACTTGCGTTTGCCTGCTTGTTTAGCGTCCAAAATAGCGTCCAGTTCACCGAAGACGAACTCTTGTGATACTTGCATGTGATACATTTTTATGTATAAACACATTTGAAATATTTGCTGTTACATGAACATTGCAGTACTGCATATTCAGCATCCTGCGACTCTTAAGTGCATGAGTGACTTGAGTGTTACTTATAGGCATGTATGAGTGACATGATTGTTCTCTGTAGGTGTGTATGAGTGACATGAGGTTACACCGGAAGCGTGCCCGAGTGTTCACCAGTAAAGTGCACGAGTGACACGAGTAATCACTAGAAATGTGCATGATTGTAACACTCATGTTCACTGGAAGTTGGCATGAGTGTTCTAGAAGCGTGCACGAGTGTTCGTCTGTAAAGTGCATGAGTGACATGAGTGTTTATTATAGGTGTATGAGTGAATTGGAAAAGCGCATGAGTGACATAAGTGTTCATTGTAAGCGTACGAGTGACTCTTTCACTGGAAAACTGCATGCGGGTTCATTGTAGGCGCATGAGTGATGTGTGTTTATTGGAAAAGTGCATGAGTGACATGTGTTCATTGTAGGCGTATGAGTGACCCGAGTGTTTACTAGAAGCGTGCATGAGTGACATGTTTATTATCGGTGTGAGTGAATTGGAAAAGTGCATGAGTGACACAAGTGTTCCTTGTAAATGTATGAGTGACTCTTTCACTGGAAAACTACATAAGGGTTCATTGTAGGCGTATGAGTGACGTGTGTTTATTGGAAAAGTGCATGAGTGACCCGAGTCTTTACTCGAAGCGTGAATGAGTGATGACCAGAAAAGTGCATGAGTGACCCGAGTGTTTACTAGAAGCGTGCATGAGTGACACGAGCCTTGACGCATGTGCACAAGTGCATCTCAACCACGCTGTATCTTGGGGCAGTGGTGGTTTAAGTCACGTGACTGACGGACGTCCTTCTGCCCCCCAGGTAAAATAAACGCAGCAAGAAGATGGCCGCCAAGGAGACAACCAGCAGCGGCGTCAGCGTCCTGTCGTGGGAGCAAGTGAGTCGCCTGGACGAGGTCCTGAGCGAGGTGGTCCCCGTCCACGGCCGCGGCAACTTCCCCACGCTGGAGGTGCGCCTGAAGGACATTGTGGCGCGGGTGCGCTCCAGCCTGGCGCTGAGCGGCGTGGGCGTGAAGGACGTGCGTCTGAACGGCTCCACGGCGAGCCACGTGCTGGTGCAGGACATCGGCTGGAGCTACAAGGACCTGGACGTCATCTTCAGGGTGGACCTGCCGCACGAGGCCGAGTTCCGCCTCATCCGCGACGTGGTGCTGGCCACCCTGCTGGACTTCCTGCCCGAGGGCGTCAACAAGGAGAAGATCACGCCCATGACCTTGAAGGAGGCCTACGTGCAGAAACTGGTCAAGGTCAACACGGAGCAGGACCGCTGGAGCCTCATCTCGCTCTCCAACAACGACGGTCGCAACGTGGAGCTCAAGTTTGTGGACTCCATCCGCCGCCAGTTCGAGTTCAGCGTGGACTCCTTCCAGATCGTCCTGGACTCCATGCTGGCCTTCTACCGCGGCGAGGACGCCGCCGCCGCCATGACGCCCACGCTCCACCCGGCCGTGAGCGGCGAGAGCATGTACGGCGACTTCCAGGCGGCGCTGGGCCACCTCCGCGACAAGCTCATCGCCACCAAGCGGCCCGAGGAGATCCGCGGCGGCGGCCTGCTCAAGTACTGCAACCTGCTGGTGCGGGACTTCCGGCCCGCCAGCGAGGACGAGCTGAAGGCGCTGGAGCGCTACATGTGCTCGCGCTTCTTCATCGACTTCCCCGACATCGGCGAGCAGCAGCGCAAGGTGGAGGCGTACCTGCACAGCCATTTTGTGGGCGAGGAGGCCAGCAAGTACGACTACCTCATGATCCTGCGCCGCGTGGTCAACGAGAGCACCGTGTGCCTCATGGGCCACGAGCGCCGCCAGACGCTGCACCTCATCTCCCTCATGGCCTTCCGCGTGCTCGCCGAGCAGAACGCCATCCCCGACGCCTCCTGCGTCACATGCTACTACCAGCCGGCGCCGTACGTGCGCGACCACAACTTCAGCAACTACTACGTGGCCAACCAGAACATTCCCACGTGGCTGCCCTGCAACTGACGCGACCCCGCCCCGCCCCGCCCTGCCCCGCCCATGCTGCTGCTGGAGGAACCGCACTGAACTTCCTCTTTGTCATTCCCGCCCGGAAAAGTCATTTTTACATCTTTTGATGTAATGATGATGATGATGATGGTGGTGGTGGTGGTGATGATGATGCCGCCTTCAATGCATGACAAAAAAGTTGAAAAAGTTCCAAGTGCCAAGTTTGGGCTGGGGGGGGGGGGGGGGCTGCTTTTGGGCCAAAAGGAAAATTTACTTTGGTTTCTTTTTTTTCTTTTCCAGTGCAGAGTGGGCGCTCTGTCTTGTATTCAACTATCTCTGCAGGGGCCACGCGATGATGGGCCACGCAGGGTGGGCGCACCTGAAACTGGACCCCTGCTGCCGCTATAATTAGACCCCCCCCTCCGTGCTGCCTTCTGGAACCCATGTGTGGTCATGGGGCCAGGCGGCCGGTGCGCCACTTGGCTGCCATGTTGGCCCTTTTGGCCTGACGCGTGGCTTCAAGCCCCGCCCCCTCATGATGACATCACGCCATTGTTATTATTAGCTCATCATTTTAGCCACGCTTGGCAGTGATGGGCGGCAGTTGGGGCCGAGCCTGTCGGGAAATAACTTACGCAAGGGTCACCAACCCCGTGTGCCGCCCCCGCCTGCCGCCCCCGCCTGAGCCCCTCGCAGTCCATCCGTTTCTCGGAACGGTGTTTGCGGCAGATAACCGGCAGCACCGTCATTTTGGAATGATGTGAATTATGAATTATAAATGATGAAATATGACGCCCGGCCCAGGAAGTCCTTTTTTGTTGCTTAGTTTGGACACTCTGACCTCCCCCCGTTTCAGTTCGCATTTTTATTTTCTTTTGGTTTGAAGTTTGTTTTTGTTTTTTTTGCCCCCCCCTGCTGCGCCCCCTGGTGGCGTTGGCCCCACCCTGAGAGGAATGTAAATAGCTCACTGCTCAGGGACGGAACCTGTTGTGTTTTTTAGCGAGGCGTAATCGTTGTATAGCGCCCCCGAGCGCCCCCCGAGCGCTCGCTGTGGCTCGTCAAAGCTTCTTGGCTAGCTTGGCGCGACCTTGGCATGCGTCCTGTCGGGTACGCAGATTAGCCGATATCATCCTGCTGGGGCTCACTTCCTGGTTGGGCAGCGGTTTCTGTGCGATGGCGCCGCCTTAGGATTGGGATGGCAACCCCCACCCCCACCCCAGACTGCCTTGGTGAGCTTTTTGGGGTGTTTTTGCCGCCGAGGATGGCGATAGCTTCCACTTGTGTCCAGCGTGCCTGTCAGACGGTCGTCAGGGTTAAATGCCCTTTGGGAGAAAAAGTGAGGATGTCAGCGACTTTTGTTTATTTTTCTGCTGTAAACTCGTCGTAGTTACATTTTTCGCTACTGGCGTCGGTGGCGCCGTGGCGTGGGTGGATGGTCCGTGGCGACACGTGTGTGACGTTCAAGTCTTAACGCCGAGAGGACTTTCTCAAGAATCATTTTCTTTTCTTTGCAGCAGATTTGTGTTGATGAACGTGTGTGTGCGTGTGCGTGTGTGTGAGATTATGAAATGTATCAATCTTGAGATTATTTTGTAAAAATAGGACAAGAAAAAAAGATCTTTTGTCGCATTGATGACGGTGATGATGACATTTTTTTTCTTTCCTCATTTGTCGGCACCTTGACCTCGTTGGACTTTTTCCTTGTGGATGAAAATATGCCTGAAGAGGAAATGATGAATAAAGACATTGAATGCAACACCATCGCTCTCCTCTTCCTGAGGTCATGTGACTGCTCTCTTGGCAAACACGACCTCTGACCCAACTTGACTTTTCAGTCGGACATGGAGAAACTTGCATTTAGCTTCAATGGTTTAGCATGGGGTGTCCAAAAAATGAAAAGAAAAAAGCAGAATAAGCTCAGGAAAAATGGCATTTTAGCATAAAAATAAGTTTATAAAAAATAAAGTTTTAATGTTCCAAAAATGAGACCATAGCGTCTGAACAAAGTCAGAATCCAAGTAAGAAAGTTGTATGGAAAGGTTAAGGGTTTGGGTTCGGTTTAGAGGACTAGGGTGGTTAAAACTGTCCATCCAGTTGGACTACGTACGGGGCATCCAACCGTGGATCCACCCTCCAGTCTTCCGGGAATCATTACGCCATGTAAAGTGTCGAGCAGCGAGGCGCCGTGCAGCGGGGTATCGAACCACCCCCGGAGCCACTAAAACATTTTACGGCTGCTGAGCTTGCCGCTTTGGGTTACCATGGAAACACAACACTTTCACACACGCGCGTCCCCAACGTGTTTTCAATGGACACGTGACCTGCCTTCATGACTGACAACTGCTTCGCATGGGAGGCCACGCCCCTTTAAAAAGCAGTCACGTGCCAAAATGATAATCAGATGACGCCGTTTATCCTCATTGGGGTGGTGGGGGGTGCTGGAGCCTATCCCAGCTGTCTTTGGGCGAGAGGCGGGGTCCACACTAAAGGTGTGGAAAATAATCGCTATTAATCCATACATCGATGCGCATGCGCGCGATTGGAGTCGGCTCATTATGGATGAAATCTAGATTCAGATTCATCGCGATGCGTTTGTGGGTATCGGTAAAATCTGATGCAAGCGCCGTTTTATTCATGTTCAACTTCACCCCATATGCTGTTCCCCAGGGGCCATGAATGCACCATCATTATTTGGCCTTTTGTATTGAATACGGACGGAAGCCGTGAGGAACATCCAACTACTAGTAAAACAGCATGGACCTTCGTAGCAAGCAGCAGCGAGGAACTTTCTATATTTAACCCCCCCCCCCCCCAAAGGGACACCCCAACACGGACAAGTCAACCCCCCCCCCCACTTCCTGGTCGGACACCGGGGAAGAACCAAACAAATCAGGTCAGTGGATCTTCCTGCTTTGCTAATTGTCCAGGAGCTATTTGACCCCCCCTCCAAACAAGTGCCCCCCCCCCCCCCTGAACGAGTGTTATTAGAACAGCAAAGTTGGCTTCTTCCTGAATTTGGAACCAATTTAAGAGGGTAGAAGTTGTTTTCCTTTCTGCCCCCCACTACGGTATTAGCCTAGCTGCTAGCTCCTTCATATTAGCAGTATGGTTAGCAGACAGGAACATAAACAAACATTCATTCCGCTGTTCAAAGTGTCACTTTAACTTTGTCGTTGTTGCTGTACTGTATTTTTTACAGCAGTAATTATTGTAACAGTTTGACTCCACCACTGAACCACTGCTAGTGGGAATACATCAAGACGGGAAAGTGGGAGGAAAGTTTGCTTTTCAAAAGTTGTTGCTGTTTTAAGATGGCAAAAAGAATGATGAAGAAGGGGTGCATGGTAAAAAATACTAACAGCACTTTAGTAGAATTTACTGCCAAGTGCCTAGAAGGAATAAAGCCAAATACTTTTTGTAGGAACATATGGAATTCCAGTTTTCCCTTTGCTTATTTGCATCATGTTGAATTGCATCATATCACAAGAATTGCACCATATCATATCATCATATCGGATTGCATTGATTTGAACTAAATGATTATCGTATCGCATCATGAAGAAGGTGAATCGTATCGCCAGAATATTCCATGTATTGGAATGTACATGAATACTGAATACTGAATACATGAATACTATCATCCATAGCGTTGGTGATGTCATCCCTAATTGATCAGTGGTTGCGTTCCTGTGCAACGTCAACATTGGTTGTCCGCACCGTGTCCTCATGTTGACGCAGGGGAAGGTGGGGCCTTCCTGGGCCGGTGAGGCGCCCCGGGTCCCGAAACACAAGGGTGTCATTTACCCGTCCTTTCCCAAGAAGAAGGGGCGTCTCGTTTGTTGTGCTATGAATGACTTGACAAAAGATCCAAACTCAATTCAACACTTAAAAACGGTGGCCATTGCGTACTCGGCGGCGTCCCTAATGGAGTGGCCCTCGGTGGGAGCAAAGACCTGCACCAAGCGTCTGAGGACCAGGTGACACGTGGCCGAAACAGAGACGCCGCACCTCGACACGCATCAAGGACTTCTCACAAGCACTCAACAGCAAAACAACCCGTTCTTTCTTCAAACGTGGGTCACCTTTTCAACCTCTGGTGGAGCTTTAGAGTTCCTACATCGGACTTGGTTGGAGGTCTCCAACCAGGGCCAGACTGGTTTAGGTTTTGGGATAGGATTTCTAGCTTGAGTTCCGGTTTCACTGCAGTTTTACAGTTTCCAGTTTAGGGTTTTGAACTGGGTTTAGGATTTTAAGACCAGGGCAGGGTTTCAAACTAGGATCATGGTTTTCACTGAATGGTTTCGCTTTCGAGTTATGCTTTCAGTTGCTAACAAAAGGTAGCATTTAGGGTTTAGGTTAGGACTTCAAGGTAAGCTTTGGCTTGACATGCCAGGTTTGGGGTTTCAAACTCAGGTTAGGGTTTGATAGGTTTCAGGTTTTCAGTTCGGGATTCAAGATGGCGTTTATGTTTTGGGTTACAATTTCAAACTTTGGGTTGCCAGACTTAGGGTTAGGGTTAACCCGCAAAAAATGCCACTTATACTCCAGAGCAAATTATAGTCCAGCAAATACGGTATTTATAATGTCTTATTTTCTCTTATGTCTGCTATAGTGGGTAGTGGGACTGCAAAGGTGACTATAGGGGTGTTATTTCATGTCCAGAGGGCTCTAATAATGTCAAAATGTGCATTTAGAAGGTTTTTTAATGTGTTATTATATCTACTGTATTGGTTAATAGGAGGGTGAATGTGACTATAGGGGTGTTATTTCATGTCTAGAGGGCTCTAATGATGTTAAACAGCATATTCAGCTATTCAAATAGATTGCAGTCCTGAGACAAACGTAACGGTACTCAAGTCAGTCGACCAGAAAAACAAAACAGGCCAATCTTTACAGCAGATCATTTTAATCAAGAGTATAAAAAACATTTCAGAAGGAACAAGAATTAAAAACGTAAAAACCCAAAGCAGATACTTTCCAGGAAATCTATTTGGCTCCTTGGGGGGGGGGGGATGCTCGCCAACCTTTTAGCCAATAACCTTCACATCTTGGAGGAACTCAGACGCCGTGAGTTGAGTTGTCTCCGCTTTCAAGCGTATAAACTGAAGACGAGTCGGAGTCGTGGTCACGTGGTCGTTTAGCGAACCCGGCTGCCCTGTTTTTGCACCGACCACCTGTCGGCGGCGCCTGCGTCATCACGAGGAATGTGCCAAAGTGTTTTTGTGTCAAAGTCAAGTCTTCAAGTCCACGTGGGAAACAAAGTACAGAAGAATTTGGGTTTGCATCTCCTCTCCTCCGTGAAGAAGGATAAATCTGGTCCAGGAATCCCGAAGCCTTGCGGGAGAAGGCGCCGCTCGGCCCCGCTCGGCCCCGCTCGTACCTGGCAGGATGACGCCGAAGCGGCGAGATGCTAGCTATGCTTACAGTCGCTGGAGAAAAGCTGGTTGGAATCCGATCAGTCGGCAAAACAAAGGAAGTGTTTGGCGACGTTTGCTAACCATGACTCCGGGACGGAGGCTGGAATGTTTATTTTCCCGTGCCAAGAAATACATGTGACGATCCAGACGCGAGTACCCCTAACGGCTAACATTTTAAGATGCTAACACGGGACGGACGGTCATGTTGCATCGTCGTCTTCTTCCAGCGTGACGACCGTGTCATATTATGGGATGTTGGAGTCTCCGGGATGCAGGATCCACACTTGTAGCGGATCTGCTACAAATGGACTGAAGGTCAAGTCTCTCCACGAGAAAGCGTCACAGACCGGAAGACTGGTAGGGTCCGTTGAGCTGTGATGGGGAGGACAGGAACCAGTTGAAGAACAAGAACAGACGCTACTGGAACAGACACGCATGCACGTGGTGATGCGTTGAGGATCACCATCAATTATCGTCATCGGCCTGTTGCCTTCAAGACCGTTTTTTAATCTGGCAAGATCCCAAAGACTCCGAGACAGAAGCTTTATGAATATGAAAGTACACCTGTCAATCACTTGTTCCAATACATGCGAGAACCAGACCAGATTGGACGTAAGACCGACTCTCACAAGGAGCCCAAACCAGGACTGAACGGGTCTACAAACACTTTGAGAACTGGCTGCCGACTCTGCTTATTCAGTCCGTCTTTATCTGTGGAAACTTCTATTCCAGGAAGCCACCAAGTCCGCTTTTCCAGCTCAGCTGTTCCTCTCTCACACTGCTTATCGCGGGACGAACGACGAAGGACGGCTGGTGGCGGGCACCAAAACGCTGGACGACAACCTGGTGCCATGGTCTCACCAGGTGAGACCGGTGACGTCGTGAACATGAAGACACAGCGTGACCGCTTCAGATGGGGGTCTCCAACATGTGGCTCACCCTAACCCTCACCAAGGAGTATTTTTAGACGTGTTCTAGTCAAACATGACGCCCGTATTTAAGGACAAATGATGTGTTTTTGTCAATAAAGTGCAACTTGAACAATGTTCTCCGTCATGTTCTGCTAGTCGTTGAAACGGGTAAATACGGGAATAAATAAGTCGTTAAAAATGTGCCATTTTGTCGTCTCATCCTATTTCGCCCAACGCCACTTCAGAAAAATCCTGGAGGAAATCCTGATATTCACATCCCCGGGGGACAAAAAAAAGCTCCAAACTAACCACATTGCTTTTTTGGCAATACAGGAAATAGGCGTGTTACATGTCGGCTCAATGTACGTGTTGGCACGCCCATGTGACGCGTACACGGTCATGTCACGTTTGCGTTGTCATGTTCCCGCCACACGACGCTCGGCTTTTGTCACTGGCTTTGAGAGGCATTTATGGGCATAAGCTGATTCCGTCATTTTTACGGAAATGGGACCGTACTCATCTGTGGACATCCATCGGAGAATCCCAACTCATTCCAGATAAAAACATATTTCTACCTACGATTGATTGCGATTAATTGTGAGTTAACTATGAATCACAATTCATAATTCATAATTTGACACCCCTATTTTTCCAAAATAGACTTGACCGCCCCTAGTGGCCACCTGCCGTGTTGCGTTCTCACCCGGGCGTCGTACTCCAGGACGAAAGGCGGGATGTCGATCTGCTCGGGCCTGATGCAGGTGAAGAGCTGCTGCAGGCTGTCCAGGTAGCGCACCTTCTCCTTCACGCCCGACACGCTGAAGGTGCTGAAGAACCACGTGGACACCTGGGGGGGGGTTTGGAGGCCAGAGGGTCATGTGACCTGTTTCAGCTCCTATTGGTCGACTTGGCACGATTCCCATGTGAGAATGCCAAATGGGCCTTACCTTGGAGCGAAATGTTGGATGGACAAAGTAGAAGACCTTCAGGTTTTTCTTAAACCTGCGAGACAACGAGGACGTGCTCTAGTAAATAGGATTGAGATATCATGGCAATAAAGTCTAAATATTATAACAATAAAGTCATATAATAATAATAAAATAATGTGACATTCAGGCATTTTTTTTCTTGAAATAAATAACATCTCGGCATATCTTCATGAGCTTCCTTTCATTACCTCCGCCAAGCACAGTGTGGAGGTAATGCTTGGTTATGTTTGTTAGTCTGGTTGTCTTCAAAATACGTGGAAAAGTTCTCAACGGATATGGATGATATTCTCAGGAATGAAATCTTGGTGCTGATCCGGTTCACCGTCTGGGTCCAGGAATCTTTTAACATTGGGAGATAGGACCATTTTCACCATTTGTGTATATAACGCCACAAAAACGGCCAAAGCGTTTGGAAAAAACCTGGACAAGTTTCCAACATCAAAGACTGACCAAAAAAGTGTAGGATTATTATTATTTTGTTATGAATCAAAGTATGGGGGAACGATGGCGCTTGGTGGAGGTCTACGCTTTCCCAGTGCGTTCCCAGTGCTTTCCCAGTGCTTTCCCAGTGCTTTCCCAGTGCTTTCCCAGTGCTTTCCCAGTGCTTTCCCAGTGCTTTCCCAGTGCTTCAGTCTGGGCCCTTCAATGGAAAAAGTTTGGAGAACCCTGCCTCACATGCTAAACCGTAGACCATATGGGCGGAACGGCTTGAACTTGGCCGGGTTCGGCCGGCGTCTGCTGGCGACTGGGCCGGAACCAAGTGAAAGGAAGGTGGATCTGCCGGCCGCTGAGAGCCGAGGCAAGTCCATGCTAGGTTTTCGTGTATTCACGGAAGAGGAGATCCTGGCACGTAACGTGAAACACACACAATGGTCGGACTTGCTAGTTAACAGCGGAATAATGACGACGTCCTGCTGGGCCTGCTGGGCCTGCTGGGCCTGCTGGGCCTGCAAGGTGCTTTAAAAGGACCACCAAGTGAAGAATAAGCCTAGCATCGAGCACAGCGGGATAGCACAGGAGCGCTAGTAAGTGTTTTCACAAACAAAGGAACCATTGTGAAATCTCACTATCACGTCTTTTTTCTATAGTAACAAGAAAAAACGAGCTTTTTTTTGTCTTCTCCTTATTCTCAAGGGGACCATTCTCTGGTCCAAAGCGTAGTCATACTCCATGAAGATGCTTTCAGGAAAAGCTTTTACGGCTCCTTCTCCTTTTGCCAAAGCCTCGACAGAATCATGAGCGGCATGGACCCCTGGAACTGACAAGTGGAACTCCACTTCAAGAAGAAGGAGCTGAGGGCCAAGTGAAGGTCTGAGGTGCGTCCAACAGACCCAGTGGAAGCCGTTAGAGCTTCAAAGCGTGGAGCAACTCCGTGTTTTCTTCACTTTTAACTTCCTGTAGGGTGGAATGCCACGTGACCCAATACTTTTGCCTTCTGCTGAAGTCGTCACCTCATCCTAGTATGTGATGATGATGATGATGACGACGGGAAGCCAAAGCAGACTCACTTGGCGTCCACGATGTCGTAGAGGTTCTTGAGGAAATCCGAGTCCAGGTGGTTGTGTTCGCCCGTCAGCGTGTGGAAGTACACCATCACGTACTCCTTCACCGCGATGTGGTCCATCACGTGGATGAAGTACAGCAGGGCCTGCACGCCAACAAAATACCTTTGGCATATTTTGTTGGCAATAATCTGATTGCATGCCGAGTGTCCCTTACAAATATGGAATGACGAATACATCATAAAAACATAAACGCATTGTCCCACCTTCTCAAGGTCGATGAGGGTCACTGGAATGTTTCTTCCCACCACGACCATCACTGTCCGTCCACGCATATCCACACCTGGAGACACACGAGCTAGCTTGATTGGCCACTCCAAATTGTCCATAGGTATGAATGTGAGTGTGAATGGTTGTTTGTCTATATGTGCCCTGGGATTGGCTGGCCACCAGTCCAGGGTGGACCCCGCCTCTCGCCACAAGACAGCTGGGATAGGCTCCAGCACCCCGCAACCCTCGTGAGGATAAGCGGTAGAAAGTGAATGAATGAATGGTGCAGGGACGGGATCATAATGCGTAGCAACAGCGCCCCCTGCTGGCCATCAAAGTAAAGTAAACCATGAAGCATCACTCGCCTGTCTGATACAACGCTTTCAGTGCGGCGACGTCTGACAGGTCCTCCGCTCTGGCTCGACACAGCCATCGGTTGTAGCTGAAGAAAACCAGTAAAGCCAGTAAAGCCAATCCATCCAACAAACGAGGCCCATCGCCCCAACTTTGGACGCTTTGGCTGCGTGTTCTTCTTGGTGGTCTTACTTCCTCTGGTGCTGCTTCTGCACGGCCGCCTCCGACATGTGGCCCTGCAGGATCAGCTTGCGTTGCTTGTCCACGTCGCCCTCCATGCGGGCGAAGGCGTGGTTGCCCACCTGCCCCAGGTCCGACTCCAGGTTGTCCTCCTCGGAATCGTCTACGTGGAAAATAGAGAAGTGGCGTTTATGCGGGATGGAAAGATGCTGCTCTCGGGGAAATAGCGTGTTCTCAGATTAGTCATGTCACGGCTCAATTACTGCGTGTGCGTGTGTGTATGCGTCCAGATGTTCTCCTAGCACTCCCCCCCCCCAAAAACACCCTCTTGACTGGCTCCTTGACTGGCTGCAGCTTCAAGCGTGCTCTCGTTTGTGCGCCAACCCTTGTCAATGCTGTGACGACGGCCATGTTGTGAGGCTATGTGGGCCGCATGGCCGAGTGGTTAGCGCTAACTTCCCTGCTCGGGCGTTTCTGTGTGGGAGCCCTGTGATTGGCTGGCCAAGACTTTGTGAGAAGATGGATGCTGCTATTTGAAATCAATTCAAAATACCCACGTGAACATGAATGCATCATGGATATAAACCTTGTTGGGGGTGTTCTAATAGGGGGCTTTCTTGGCAAAAAGGTGCGTCCCATTACGTGTAGTTATTAGCTGCCTCTTTTTAGCTCTTTTTATATCTTTAGAGCACACAGTATGGGTGTCATAAACATGCATTTTTATTGGTGCATGTATTACTTTTCGTCTCTACCGTGACTTTTAGTCACGTATTGTTGCTCATCTCCAATTGGTTGAGCTTCACATTTACACGACATCAAACGGCAGGGTGGGGTACGCTCCCATTCAGCCCTTCATCCCATTCAGTGGATGTGGATGTGGATGCTGCACAGCGCAGATGCTCCCAATGATGCCTACCTTCCAGGCTTCCTGGTTTCTCTGCGATGCGGATCTGCCTCTCCGGTACGACGGGTTCACCTTCAGAGTTGCCGATGTCAGCCGGGATGAGGGGCAGACACGCCCTCTCCTCCTCGTCAGAGCGAGGGTAGTACAGCGGGAGCAACTTCTTGTACACAGGCTGGGGAAAGACACGGTACACGTCTTCTCTACAACGTCTGCAGATGAACAGTGAAGATGGTCAAACCTCCTCTGAGTCGGAAACGGCGAACACCACCGCCTCAATGCTGCTTCCGTGCTTCTCCAGGAACCTGCGTACTGTTCCTGGGGACACCAAAGCAGCTGGTGTAATACCCATTGTGGCCACAAGTGGTGTTTATGCTTCTGGAAAGCCCAGCTCTGACATCTCACTGCTCTTTTGCAATGTTCCGATATGATGAGGTGATGCACGTTTGCGTCTTACTGAAGGCTATGTGTGTGGCGTCCTCCAGCGGGTACCCTCGTTTGGCCGTGCTGACCACGCAGAGGCCGACGGACGCCATGGACTGCTCCCTTGGCGACACCAGAGACCCCATCATGAGCTTTCTAATCATTTGATTTCCCGAAGCTGACCAACAGCCCCAACAAGCTGCGGCGGAGCTTACGTGGCCAGCTGCAGGATGTTCCTGTAGCAGCTGAACAGCGAGCTCTCCGCCGCCGTCCTGTACTTGGCTTTGTACTTTGGCCCCACCGTGTGGATGATGAACCTCGCCGCCAGGTTGAAGCCTTTGGTCTGCTTGGCCTCGCCCGTGCGGCACCCTGCACACAAAACCCCGGCAGAGGCCCCCACCCCCCCGGCGGTCACACCACCTGCACGTATCTGAGCGTCAACGACCGAGAACAGAAACCTTTCAGTTTGAGAAGCTCGTCTCTTAGCTCGGGCCCCGCCAGCTGATGGATGCGCTCCGACACGCCGTTTTTGTCAGTCAGCAGCTCGTTGCTGGTGTTGGTGATGGCGGTGCAGCTCAACAGCGCCACATCGCCGGTGCTGCACGATAATCGTTGATACATTATTATGGCAACACAAGCATAAGAATACCCTCTAATGGCGGTGAGCAGTACAGCTATAGTATATATATATATATATATATATATATATATATATATATATATATATATATATATATATATGTATATGTATATGTATATGTACATATAGTGCAGGGTTAAATGTGACAAACATCCATCCATCCAGTTTCTGTACCGCTTATCCTCACTAGGGTCGTGGGCATGCTGGAGCCTATCCCACCCTGGACTGGTGGCCAGCCAATCCCA
This sequence comes from Doryrhamphus excisus, assembly GCF_037039965.1. Taxonomy (NCBI): domain Eukaryota; kingdom Metazoa; phylum Chordata; class Actinopteri; order Syngnathiformes; family Syngnathidae; genus Doryrhamphus; species Doryrhamphus excisus. The sequence goes on along the minus strand of NC_136368.1, from coordinate 458,073 downwards.
GGGCACATATAGACAAACAACCATTCACACTCACATTCATACCTATGGACAATTTGGAGTGGCCAATAAAGCTAACATGTTTTTGGAATGTGGGAGGAAAGCGGAGTACCCGGAGAAAAGCCACGCATGTACAGGGAGAACATGCAAACTCCAGCGGGTATGTGAGAAACATGTAATAAATTCCAAAAAAGAAATCAGGAAGTCGGTCCGTTGGCGTTCATTCAATAAGCACAATTTGAAAGGTCACAAGGCCTCGAGGTGGGTGACACGGCCGTCACGTTAGCACGGTAGGAATGCCAGCGCTCCTGGGGGAGCGCTAAACCCGGGAACAGGAGAGTGGCGGCAACAAAAGAGGCACTCAGAGTGAAGCTCCAGACGGATCATGTGGTCTTCCACAATGAGGAATTCGGTCTGGGAATCAGCAAATGGAAGCAGAATCTTCACCACCTTGACGATTAACCTCCAGGTCGATTGCTGACAATTATTTGTGAACGTTCTTGCAAATTTGACTCAAACAATCAGGTCAAAGGTCGGCAACTCTACCAGACACTCAACAAATAATCCTCAAAATGCGGTGGAACCTCAGTTTTTTGGTCATTCATTTCTTCCAAAAGGTCCTACAAAAAACTAAATCATCCGTTTTCACATGTAAACAAATGTAAACAATCTGATATAATTAGAAATGGCAAATGGATGAATCATAATGTTGATGCACTTTCCATACATCCCGCCGAGATGCAATTCAATCCGGATTCTCGCCGTCTTTATCGAATGAGCTGCGAGCTAGTTAACCATGACCAGCATCATTTTGCAAATTTACCTTACACTTTCAAAACAATGCAAAGGATTACAAACAATGTCATATAATATTAAAGCAAGGCTGATGAATCCTATGGTAAATATTTTGCTAGACTGTTGGAACTATTCCAGCTTTTCCAGCAAAATGAAAAGATTACTAAATTAGATCAACACCTCAGCCCTGTTCCAGACAATGGGGACCTATTATGCTCATTTTGGGCCCTTTGTATTGAGTTGTGGACACCTATAGAGCAGCTACACACAATAACCCGCACACAAAGCCGGATTCCCGCTGGATTTCCTTGGATTTCCAATACGCCTGTTTCAATTTATTCCACGCACGGCCCGCCTCCGGGCATGCCCACTTTACTGTGATTGGTCCCACTCAGCTTGTACAGGGCATGCCCAGATAATGGAGCCTCTCTGAAACCAAGCGTTCAGAGCCATTCCTAACTTCTTTTACAGCGCCAACCTCATCCAAACAAGTTGTTGCATCTGACAGCTGGCACTCATTATGGACTATCAGGACTTGGACTTGGGTACTTCCTTACGTCTATCAATCAGTCTATTTTCATTTTTCAAACTTCCGATTAGGCCAATCATGGAGTGGATGTTCACCTGATGTTTATGTTTTGCCTAAAAAAGTACGTTCATCAGTGATGACCAAGCAACCGTCGTGCCAAAGTGACTCACAAGAGGACGATTTTGCGGTTGATGTCCGGCCTGAAGGGGAAGGGCGAGGTGAAGGACTGCTGGTGAAGCAGGCTGTCATTCGGGTCCAGCGGCATCTGCACGCCGTCCTCACCCAGCATCTCCTGCCAAGTGGGGAGGGTCTGGATGTCCACAAACTGGGAGCGAGCGCCCAGAGGATCCATCCCTACGGGTAGTCCAGGCTCACGCCTCCCTGCGAGTGCTAAGGATGAGCGTTTGGGAAAGGAAGACAGGTGCGAAGGTGAGAACTGTCAGTTCTAGAAGATGGAGTTTACACATAAAGTACTTTTAGGAATACTGCACAATGCCTCATTATGTTCAACCCTATTCAAACATCATTTTGTTTCCTGTATGACTTAACATCTTGGAAAAAAATGCAAAACGTCTTATGTCCATTTCATTCCAATAAATTCTTGAACATTTTAAACAGTTTAAACCAAATAACCGGTTGAAAATCGATCAACATTATCATCATCAAATTGAATTTTTAGCAAATTTATTTATCACTGTTTTGACTCTTAGATAACACGCACACCAGCCGAGGCATCATTTTATATTTCCTCGAATAAATAATCATACCTGCTTTTTAAAAATATCAAACGGAAAATATCCGGTGTGAAATGTAAAAGTTGACATTCACGTACCTTAACGCTGTCCACGTCAAAATAAAAACAAACCTCAATCCTCATTAGACACTCAAAATTAGCAGAGGTCTTTTATGTTTTCCCAAAGTAACACAAGAACAAGAACATTTCAAGTGCTTTTTGATCCGCTTTTTTACAGTTAGCAGTCACGCTAGTAGTCGTGTCGGTGTCACTTCAAAGCACTCGGAAACCCCCTACTACATCCGGTTTTGGATTTCAAATTAATATGCTTAGCTTTAGAATAACCTGTGAAATATCGTGTGCATAATTATCTAATCGTACACGGTACAAGTACTTATTGTATTTAAGTTGTAGTTGTGACTTTAACCCCCCAACCCACCCGAACCAACTATAATCATGTGCTCGTATGGCAGTTTGAAATACATTTAATTTTACGAGCATCTGTGTCTTATGTTATGTGGTTTGACACATCCCATCGTCTCAACTGTCAGTCAGCTGACTATTACATCCGCTTTGTCACGTTTGTGGAAGTGACTGCTTTTATCGTCTTTTCGCAGAAATTAGAAAAGAGGATCTATGGCACAAAAACGTGTTTAAACATGTTTACAATGAGTTATTTCCTTTCAAACCCACCCGCAGTCACAATCGAAAGACAGTGTTTCGACACCAGACAAAAGCAATAGAACGAAAGCGATGAAGCAATGAGAACAGTTTGCTGTCGCTACTTCATTTCGACTGGCCCTCGAGAAACGTTATTAAAATGCAATGCAACTGTAGAGTACCTTTTTGGAAAAAACACGAGTGCTCTATGACAACTCTGCCAGTGTGACTCTGCGATTGACTAATCGAGCCTGAAGCGACTCACGAGCGACAACACAAGGCGAAACGAGCTCAGCGATCGGCGTTCAGGGGTAAGAAGTCCAGTCAAGTAACATCTAAACCGTATTCGTTGCCATTCTGCATTGTAACGCTCCCATTAAGGTAGGGAACATCTAATAGTTAAGTACACTCGAATTTAGAAGCCGCAGTGAGTCGGAAACAGTAAACACGTGGGGTCTAGGACTGTCTCGGTTTGTTGCACGGAGATAGCCGGGCGGACGGGGTTAGTAATCTAATGAGTTGCTCCATTGGCCAAATACGTTGATATCCGCCCTTTCGGGAGGTGTAGTACAGCTAAACAAACATGTAAACGTTGGTTAGCATGTTGCTACTAGAAACTATTTGAGTTTGTATTGATTAATGACTAGTCATTTATACCACGACAATGTAAAAACGAGTTACTTCATGATGCTTGAATGGTGCCCAAAACATACATTGAATATGGTCGTTTTCAGACTCACGCCATATTATAATAGATAGCAGCAACAGCACTGCAGTGTTACAGTACTATCATTAACACTTCATAAAACGGATTAATAATGGCAATAATTACCACTAGTCACCATTTGTCGTTACTATAGGTTTTCAAGCGATATATGCTGCAAGTATGTTGCTAATAATGTTTTATTTTATTGTTTTTTCTTTCAAACTACTGTATACAGTATAACTATGTTTCTGCTTTGACTTATTGTGTGTCCTTAATGGTTTGCTTCCACAGCACCACCTTGAGGCCACGCGTCATGGGTTTGACCAAGCAGTACCTGCGCTACGTCTCCGGCGCCGTCTTTGGAGTGATTGGCAGCCAGAAAGCCAACATCGCCTACGTGACGCTCCGTGGTGGAGAGAGAGGACGCTATGTCGCCGTGGCTGCGTGCGAACACGTCTTCATCTGGGACACCCGCAAAGCGGAAAAGGTGTGTCGTTGTGACATTAACTTCTACAACCGATGATTTAACTTTTGACACTCTGCTTGTCCAGGTCTTAATCCTTCAGGGTCAGAAACACAATGTGACTTTTCTGTGCCCCTCCCCTGATGGTGTCCACATTGCTGTGGGGTACGAGGACGGCGCCGTGAGGATCTTCAGCCTGCTCAATGGCGAGAGCAACGTCTCCTTCAATGGCCACAAGTCTGCCGTTACAGTCATACGCTACGACGCGCTGGGGGCGCGGCTCGTCACTGGCTCCAACGTAAGTCAGACACCAAATGCTGGCTGTCCTAAAACTGCAAGCGATGGCACGTCCTCGTTTTTATGAAATGATTTCCCATCCAGGACACAGACGTGATCGTGTGGGACGTTGTCAACGAGTGCGGGCTGTACCGACTACAAGGCCACAAAGACGTCATCACTCAGGCGCTCTTCCTTCAGGACAAGAACCTCTTGGTTACCAGGTGAGCGTCATCACATGACACACTGACCAATAAAGGCGTGGACGCGTCATTCACGCTGCTTTTCTTGGACTGTCAACATCACAGCTCCAAGGACAGTTTTGTCAAGTGGTGGGACCTGGACACGCAGCACTGCTTCAAGACCATGATGGGCCACCGCAGTGAGGTGAGGCGAAGAAGACAGGCTAACAAACATGCTAGCTTCATCAGCCAATCCAAATTGTCCATAGGTGTGAATGTGGGGGGGAATGGTTGTTTGTCTATACGTGACCTGGCACCAGACTTGTTTGCCGGGACAACAGACAGCTCCACAGACAGTCCCATTATCATGTGTTCGTGAGCCGCCATATAGAGTATAAATGAATGTACGCTGTGCTCTTTGTGTCGTGTTCAGGTGTGGGCCATGGCGTTCCTTAACGGCGAGAAGCGTCTGTTAACGGGCTCCGCCGACAGCGAGCTGAGAGCGTGGGACATCAGCTACCTGCAGGAGGTGAGGCCTCCCTGATAGGCGCTAGGGAGCACGGCGTCCAGACAGGAAGTAGTAGTGTCTGCATGTGCTGTGTGCAGGAACAAACTGAGGGCGAGCCTAAAGAGAAGAAGGGGAAAACTCTTCTGGAGGAGGACGACAGCGACGGGAATGGCGACCATATGGACGACAGTCCAGAAGACGTAAGTACAATGTGTTTTTGGTTTGTTTGGGTTTTTTTTTACTTTTCATGTGACTTTAATGTTTGTCTTTTAGCGGATTTTGACTTGTAAGAAAGCCGGCTCCATCCTCCGCGAGGCCAGAGACAGGGTGGTGTCTCTGACCTTTGACAGCAAGGCCAGAGTCATCGCTTGTCATGTGAGTATACACACACACACACACACACACACACACACACAGATGACATCATGACGAGGGCCCGACTGATGTGGACATCTTTTATAAACCAGTCAGAGATTGTGCCTCAATTTATTAGCATGCATGCAGGTAAGATAAAGATAAAGACCTTCTACAAAAGAGTGCTGCAGAGCGGGGGGGCAAGCTTACCTGGCATGCCCTTATAAGGACGTCTGGCTTCCTGTGACGTCACAAAGAACCAGTGTTTGAAAGCGAGTGTACAGAGCCATCCTTCTCTGAGGGCTCACTTCCAAACGCACAAACCTCATAATCTGACAGTGAAACTTTGGAATGGTTCAACCCGAGAATACAACATTCCAACTACATTTATAGGTCAGGAAAGTGGAAATAGGTCATAGGTCCCCCTCCTTATCTATTTATCAGTGCTCATGTCAAACTTTATCAAAATGTGACCATGCAAAATTCACATTTTCACCAGGAATTATTATAAATTTCATCGATCACATAATTCTGTTCAATATTTCAAAAGTTTGGGAACCGCTGCTCTGCTTCATGTCAAACTTCTCATCAAATGTGTTTTTGACCCATCAGGGCAACGACTCCGTCCTGGAGCTCTTCACTGTGCTGTCAGAGCAGGAAGTGGAGAAGATGATGGCCAAGAAGTTGAGGAAAGCTAAAAAGAAGGCAGCTAAGTAAGGAATGAAGCACCCTTGGGCGGATGGTAGGATTAGGTGCTTGTTGCGGGGCTCCCCCCGCTGGCGGGAGGTGTGATTTGGGGCCCTATGATTTCTAATGAAAAGGGAATTCACTGTTAAATTGAGGTCATGTGAGGTCATACCCCCCCCTCCCCAAGACACCGGTGAAAGTTGGTCGAAACTCCTCGTACAGAGCATAAATTAGCTAGCGTTGTTAGCTTAGTTTAGCATCACATGCTGGTGTGGGAATGAGCCCTTGTGTCAGTCATACAGTCTTTGTCTCGGTGGGTGGAGGCGGGGCTGCTAGCATGCACACACAGAGTGCAGACGAGTGTCAGCATGCAAGGTAACCTGGTAGAAATGAAACAAGTAGACGTTAGAAATATGTTGTCATTGTACTTTTATTAAAATGAACGTTCAAGTCTTGTCTTGATCTCGTAGACCCAATCTGGTGTATCGGCTGCTCTCATGATGAATAACCAAGTGGCTGGAAGAAGTTGTAGGAAGTAGCATATTGTGTCTGATGATGATGATGATGGTGACGTGTACTTATGCTTCAGAACAGCGAATGCTGACGGCGAGGAGCCAGTTGTGGAGAAGAAGCTGAAGGACGAGATCATCCGACTGTGCAACGTGAAGGCGTCCGCCAAGATCAGGTGCGCACGAAGTCCTCCGTGTGTCCGAGCAGCAGGAAGAAGTCCTCACGTGTTTCACGTCCTCAGCTCGGTGGACTGCCTGATGTGCGGCGGCGGCGAGCTGAAGGTGGCACTGCTGCTGCAGAACAACACCATCGAGACCTACAGGCTGAAGACGTCGGATAAGACGCCGGCGGCCGACAAAGTGGCGCGTCTGACTCTGAGCGGCCATCGCACCGACGTCCGAACGCTGGCCTTCAGCTCGGACAACCTGGCCATCCTGTCGGCGTCGGGCGACACGGTCAAAGTGTGGAACAGGTACGCCTCTCTTGAATCCTCCAGAAGGACTTCTGATTGGCTGCGGTGGACTCATAGTTCCACATATCAGGGTTGTTGCTTTGCATGCAGTCTAACCGTGTTTGATGTTGCAGGTCCACCCTGCAGGTCATCCGTACCATGGCCTGCGAGTACGCCCTCTGCTCCCTCTTTGTGCCCGGAGACAGACAGATCATCCTGGGCACCAAGGTACCCCCCCCCCCCCCCCCCCCCTCCACGCCATCTGTGGAAACACGCACTGGATTCTCTTCACACGTTTATCATGTTCTTATCATGTTCTTATCATGTTCTTATCATGTTCTTATCATGTTCTTACCATGTTGCTTTGTGTCAGAGTGGGAAGCTGCAGATCTTTGAGTTGGCCTCGGGACGCCTCCTGGAGACGGTGGATGCCCACGATGGAGCCCTGTGGTCCCTGTGCCTGGCCCCAGACCAGGTACAGTACAACTAGGGTTTTTATCTCATTTGCATACTTAATAGTGCTTAATAATGCAGGTGCGTCTCAAGGTCATGTGATGGTTTGGTGTTTGTCGTCCTGTAGAGGGGGATCATGACCGGAGGTGCAGACAAGACGGTCAAGTTTTGGGACTTTGCGCTGATAAAGGATAAGGAGATCAGGCAGACGTAAGTAAACCTCCTCCATAGTCTTAAGGGCAGCCGACCCGTCGGCGTGGACGTTCCTTTGGCGGGTTCCAGCGCCACGCGCATGTGGTCCTCACGCCCGTCCTGCATGTGGTCCTCACGCCCGTCCTGCATGTGGTCCTCACGCCCGTCCTGCATGTGGTCCTCACGCCCGTCCTGCATGTGGTCCTCACGCCCGTCCTGCATGTGGTCTCCACGCCCGTCCATGACACCCGTGTGTGTTGCAGGAGGCTGACGTTGAGCCACGCTCGCACGTTGCAGCTGGAGGAGGACGTCCTGTGTGTGAAGTTCTCTCCCGACCACAGGCTCCTCGCCGTGTCCTTGCTGGACTGCACCGTCAAAGTCTTCTACACGGACACGCTGAAGGTACGTGCGTCTGCTCACACGGACTCACCGCCCGTGACCCGACTCGCCCAACAAACCTCTCTGCTTGGTCCCGCCGCAGTTCTTCCTGTCGCTGTACGGACACAAGCTGCCCGTGCTTTGTCTGGACATCTCACACGTGAGTACTCGCCAGGTGGAGGAACATCTAGCTCATGTGGGAGGCGTGTTTGGAGCTTCAACTTTTAGGGGTGGAAGTGGCGCCCTAGGCCACATTTGATGGTTTTAGCCTTTTGGAAGTTAAAAACATCTCAAACATCATACACATAACCACAATTATTGGGCGGCCGTCTGCCTCCACCGCTTGGGTTGAGATAGAAGATATGGTGGATCAAGCCAGATAAATAAATGGACGTCTGGGAAACGCGTGCGGCCCGAGGTGTGCTGAAAGTTCCTCCGTGATTTCAGGACAGCACGCTGATCGCCACCGGCTCGGCGGACCGCAACGTGAAGATCTGGGGTTTGGACTTTGGCGACTGTCACCGCTCCATGTTTGCTCACGATGACAGGTCAGGAAGCCTCAGTTGGTCATCTTCTCACGTCCTGGCTAACGTCCCGTGTCTTCCTGCAGCGTCATGTTCCTCCAGTTCGTCCCCAAGACGCATCTGTTCTTCACGGCGGGCAAGGACAAGAAGATCAAACAGTGGGACGCCGACAAGTTTGAGCACATCCAGACCCTGGAGGTCAGTCTCGATGCCACCTGAACCACAGACCCCGCCCCTGACTGTTGCTCTCCTTCCCCCGTCAAGGGCCACCATCGCGAGGTGTGGTGTCTGAGCATCAGCCCCAACGGCGACCATCTTGTCTCGTCGTCACACGACAAGTCCCTGCGCCTGTGGGAGAGGACCAGGGAGCCCATCATCCTCGAGGAGGAGAGGGAGATGGTGAGGGGGAGGAGGAGGAGGAGGAGGAGGAGGAGGACCATGCAACACGTCTTTTATTCAAGTGTGTGTTTTTATGACAGGTTCGAGAAGCCGAGTTTGAGGAGAGCCTGGCCAAAGGAGATGCTCCGGTGGTGAGTGGAAGTCGTCCTCGCCCCGTCATCCCACCGTGTTCCTTAGCCAATGGTGTGTTTCCACGGTGATTCCCCAGGTGCCCGGGGAGACCCAAGGCGAGGCCGCGCCGGCCGCCAAGAAGACCGTGGAGACGGTGAAGGCTGTAGGTGGACCTCCATGCGGCGAGCTTTGCTGACTCCGAGCTGAGGAATGAACGCCAGCTGATGGTTTGTGCTTGTGTGCCAGGCGGAACGCATCATGGAGGCTCTGGAGCTCCTCAGGGAAGAGACCAGGAAGATGGAGGAGCATAAATATGCTTGTGAGAGCGCCGGAAAAGAGGTGGGAAACCCGTTATGTCTCTGACCACCCCAGGTGACCGCCCCAGGTGACCACAACGTCACATTCATCCATGAGGAATCCTACTTTTGGGAAATGAGCGTATGGCAGATGTGGAGCGTATAGATAATTCTAATTATAACCACGGTGGCTTTGTCCTGCAGCTGGCGCCCCCCAAGCCCAACCCCATCCTGGCAGCCTCTGGCAACGTGTCTGTGAGTCCCACTCCGCATTCTAATGTTCACCTCCTGAAGCATTGAGTCCACTCATAAGATCTGTGGTGCCGTTCTAGCCGTCCCGCTACGTTCTGGACGTCATCAAGAAGGTCCGCTCCAGGTGAGACGGCGCCCCAAGGTCACGTGACCGCCCCCACCTTCCCAAAACCAGACACTGGGTTCTGATGCTGTGGTGTGTTTTTAGCGAGCTGGAGGTGTCCCTCATGGTCTTGCCCTTCCCGTACGTCCCCGAGCTGCTGGACCTCTTCAACGACTTCATCCAGCAGGGCCTGGACGTGGAGCTGGTGTGTCGATGCCTCTTCTTCCTGCTCAAGTGAGGGCCATATCCTTATATCATCATATCCTCATATCATATCATCATAACCTCATATCATCATGACATCATATCATCATGACATCATATCATCATGACATCATATCATCATGACATCATATCCTCATATCTTGTCTTTTTTTCCAGGATTCATTTCGGTAAGATCTCCAGCAGCCAGAAGCTGCTCGGCATCATGGATGCTCTTCGCACCAACACGCTCTCCAAAGTGCAGGAGATCCGAGTAAGTCTCCGCCGGGCGAGACGGACGCCCCCGCCGCCCCACCCTCATCGCTTTCTTCTCCCGCACGCAGGACCTGATGGGCTTCAACAGCGCCGCCCTGCAGTTCCTCCAGCGGGAGATGGAGAGTAAAGAAGAAGTGATGTTCTTCATGGACGCCACCGAGAGGCTGAAGGAGAAGAAGAAGAGGAGGAGGAAGCGAGAGAGAGCCGTGCTCGCCATCGCTTGAACGAACGAAGCTTCTCCCCTCAGATGGAATGCAAGACTTCCTGTGAGCTCATGACCACGCTGTCCCACGGGGCGCCCCCTCCCTCCGCCCGCCCCCCACCCCGAGTGGCTCCTGACACCGAGAGTGAGGAGATGTGGTTTGACTTTACAAGCTTGGAACTTTTTCACCACCATTTGTTACAGGACCCCCCCCCCTCCCCCCCAACCACGGAAACCTTCATACTCGGGAAGAACTTACTGATATATAAGTATATACTTACTTGTATATATACTTACGTGTATATATACTTACGTGTATACAAGTAAGGTTTTACAATCAACTTCACTCGTCTTTTTCCCCCAATTTTCCACGTTTTTAAATAAATATTCCATATCAACTTTCTTCATTGGTTTAAAATGTTCTTTTTGTAATATTATCATTTTATTCCCATTTTATATCATTTTTCCCACCCTTTTTCCAAAAATTCCAACACCAAATATTCCGACTTAGAAAAACCAAACTATTTTTTCTTTCTTTACTATTTGAACTCTGCTGCTAAAATGACATAGATTTCCCTCATAATACCATTATGATATTATTATTATTATCATAATACTAATTTATTCTCATAAAACTGCCTCCACTTTTTCTCCATATTTTCACATTATTCTCGTGAAATTAGCATTTTTTTTTCCGTTTATGCTGAGTTTTAAACATTTTCCAAATATTGCAATTTTTTTCATCAATCATAAATGTTCTTTATTGCCATATTATAACTTTCCCAAACATTCCGTGTGGTGTTTTCCTCGTATTATTGCAACATCTCCTAAATCCTAAAATGATGTTATTTTCCATCATAATATTGCTTATTTTCTTGTGATAATTCTCTTAATATTTGGACTTTATTCTCCTGAAATTACAGCTGTTTTCCGCCATTTATGCTGGATTTGAAAGAAATAGATGAGTAATATGAATAAACTTCAATAATATAATTTTCCCCAACTCAATTTCTGGAAAAGGAATTGAAAAGCACCCAAGTCCCGCCCAGGAAGTAAGGACTTATGTTCTCTAGATGGCAGCCTTGACTTTGCTTTGAGCTTCGGCATTCATTCACAGCTCCCTCCATGCAACTGGACGTATGACGTAGGACGTATGACGTAGGACGTATGACGTAGGACGGCCACTGGGGGGCGACAAAAGTCCAGTATGGCAACGAGGACTCGCCGTGCCGGTAAGAGCTTTTCTTTTCCATGTTGGTGTCAAGCTTTTGCTGTCATTGCTGTCATTGTTGGAGGACTTGGTGCCAAAGAACCGTCGGTGGTTGTGATGAGCAGCATAACAGCCCGAAAGGTTTCATGAAACAAACTTGAAACACTCCACAGCCGCCATGTTTTGATGGGACGGGGTTCCAACAACGGAAGATTCCGTCATGTCCGGTGGGAATGCGATCTTCACTCTCGTGTATTTTTCATTTATTTTTATTTATGACGCCTTAAGAAGGATTGTTACTTCCTGCTCAGACTTCAACACTTCGTTAATATGCAATTCATATTCCATATTTTTTCAAATTTCATAAACGTGTACATTTTCTGTGGAATTAATAATGTACTAGTTGATATTTTTAGGCAATCAATTTATTGTTTAAATTTATATTAATTGTATTTCAATTTGAGTCTTTTATTAGTCTGAAATTTTGAGGAATTGATGATTAAAAATCATATATCATTAGAATTTTGTAAATTCCCTATTTTGTGGAATTAATGTCATTTTAAAACAATTGTACACTTTTATGCGTTTTATGTAACGAATAATTTATAATTTGAATTATTATTAGTTATTTATTATTAGATTTTGAGCCTTTCAGCACCCCAACATTTCGGGTGCAGCGATGGTTTAAATCAAAAAATAAAATTTGATCCAATAAACCAACTAAATGTTTATATATTACAATTAAGTATCGGTATCAATACTGTATTATTTTATGTAATTTAAAAAAACATTTTAATGCCATTAATCGTGTATTAATTAGAATTATCACCCACGTTATATCATTTAATGTTGAGCCTTTTAGCATTCCTAGATGGTTTAAATCAATAAAGAAATCAAATGACCACAATTTGATCCGATAAACCAAACATATGTACGCTATCTAATCTTTCCTTTAAAATTAATACTTAATATAATACTTTCCATTCCTTACTCTGGAAGAGATGGAAGATTTAGGACGACTACATGGTGGAAAGATGGGGCCGAGCCACTAGGTGGCGCCACGCGGTGCAGCAGCGGAGTCTGGCCGATGAGGTGACCGGGCGGGCCGAAGCTTGCCTGGACGGGCCGAGTCAGGTGAAGGTGGCCTCGGGGTGGCCTCGGGCTGGCCTCGGGCTGGCCTCGGGGTGGCCTCTGGGTGGCCTCAGGGTGGCCTCGGGGTGGCCTCAGGGTGGCCTCAGGGTGGCCTCAGGGTGGCCTCAGGGTGGCCTCAGGGTGGCCTCGGGCTGGCCTCAGGGTGGCCTCGGGCTGGCCTCAGGCTGGCCTCAGGTTGGCCTCGGGGTGGCCTCGGGGTGGCCTCGGGGTGGCCTCGGGGTGGCCTCGGGGTGGCCTCAGGGTGGCCTCAGGGTGGCCTCGGGATGGCCGAGCACCTCATCGCTCTTCTTGGCACTCCGGCGACTAGAAATAATAACAATAACAAAATGCCACATCAGTCCTCCGAGATGCCCCCCCCCCCCCCCCCCCTCCCGGGACGTTTGAAGAAAAGCGTTAATTAGATCCAAATATTAGCTCTCTGCTCCAGAGCGCCACCTGGCGGACGTAAGGAGCCATTTCAGTGGCGCGCTCTTCATATTAGCGCTTGTAAACAGACATTCAATACCCGCCTTTGATAGCCGCCCGTTTATTCTGGCAGCCGCTCGTGTTTCTTCTCCCCCACAATGAAGCCACTGTGCTGCCGTCGGTCCGGCGGCCCGTCGGTCCGCTCGCCTTTGGACAATCACGGCAACACAAGTGGGGCCTTCTGGCCCCCGATGGGCTCCAAAAACACCTTTTCCACATTTTAACGAGACTTCTCTGCTGCCGGCGGATTTACGGGGTGGCGCTGGACCCCGAGGCGGAAGGACGTGGACGCTGGACGCGGACGTGGACGCGGACGCGTGCTCACGCTCGCTTCTCAAGGATGAGGTCTGGCCGAGTCACGTGACCCTCGCGACCTTTTCAGACCTCATTTCCCAAACCAGAGCCTTTCTTGCTGGATTATTATTAGTAGTCAAAACTGGCCATGTTCAATTCCGGGTTTTAAATATTCTGGCCATATTAATAATAACCTAGAATAATAATAACAACAACAATAGGAAATAATTCAAATAAAATGAATAATGTGAATAATGTGAATAATGCATTAAATAACAATAAATAAACATAAAAAAAATAAATAAGAAAAAACATACCAAAATAAATGTAAATATGATTGTAAAGAAGACAATATTTAAACTTTGAATACATTTAAATTTAATAACAATATGAAATAATAAAAAAATATCTAAAATAATGAAAATAAGGCATAAAATAAAATAAATCTAAATAAAAATAATAAAATAAAAAAAATCTAACAAAATGAATGTAAATAGAATAGTTTCTAAAAACTAATTTCATTTTTATTAAAGTGAAATTCTAATAATAGCTAGAGTAACAGAAATGCATCTGCGCGTTAGCGTAAGTCTTCAGATTTATGAGGAGGACGTTGAACCACAATCCCCCCCGACAGACTTGCAATTTCCTGTGCGAGAAAACACTCACTCAATCCACACGCTTGGAAAAAAAAAACGTCGTGGTGGAACCCGCTGGCGGGAAACGTCAGGCCGCCGTCTCAACTCCGTTTTCCCCGTCGTATTTACATTGGTGCTGCTTCCTGTCAGAATCCATAAACAGCGACTCCACCATCCGCCATCCGCCTCTCCGCCTCTCCGCCTCTCCGCCTCTCCGCCTCCATTTATTTCAGGCTGAAGTTGCACTTCATAAATATTCCACACACACTTGAAAACACATGCTGGCCCGTCCCGACCCGAGCCAGACGCGGCTTCGGTCCAAGCGACGTCCAGCAGGAACGCCATGAGAACACGCCTTTGGAGTGCAGCCTGAAGACCTCGCTAGCTTTGGATCATCAAGTCCGCTTTATGAGATTCCTTCATGTGTCCTTCCTTCCCATGTGTCCTTCCCATGTGTCCTTCCTACGTGTCCTTCCCACGCCACAAAACAAATCATTTGGCCTCACAGCTCAGTTGGACTTTCGAGAAAAAGGATGGCTGCCTTCTTTGTGTACACGGATAACATGGATACCACGGATAACACGGATACCACGGATAAGACGGATACCACGGATAAGACGGATACCACGGATAGGACTGATACCACGGATACCGTCAATGCTACCTTTCCGTTCAAGTGCAGATTTTACAAACCAGATTTTTACTATCAACCTTTGTTCTCCATCCAATAATCTTCCTACCCCCCCCCCCCCCCAGGAGCTAACTAGCATCCATTAGTTCCTCATCAGTTCTTCATCAGCCCCCCAGTAAGGACCCCCAGTGTCTGTACCTTAGTCCTTAGTCTACATGTCCACATGTAGCAAAACCTCAACTTTCAAAAACCTCATCAAAATATTCAGAACCCAAAATGGCGTCCAAAGAAATTTCCACCCCATTTCACCAAAAAAAGTCATTTGTTGCGTGACGGGAAGACTTTGGGTTTGTCTGGGTTATCTCCCACAATCCTCAGCGATGACCAGAAGCTCCCAATCATCGTCTCAAGTTTTTGGGCTGCGGATTTTAGGGAAAATGACCACGGGTCCAATCATAAAAGTATAGATTCGGGTCTAGATTATGTCAAGTATAGATTATGTCAACTTCTGTAAGATTTCTTTTCACATGTTTGCTCCTTTTGGGTCCAAACCCAAGCCAGACTTTCCCTTCTGGAGTTTCTTGACCTTTTAGTCCGCTTTCTTGACTCTTTGTTGTTTTTTTAAACACAAGAAGTCTTGTTGGTTCTCATCGGGGAGCCAACTGGTCCCCTAAGGACCTCCTGACCCAAACTTCCTCCAGGCCTTCTCCTTGTTGACCCACGCGGGACCAGCGGCATGCTCCGTGCTTTGGGTGTCAAGTGCTGGCTCGAGGTGCGGGAGGCGGCACGGAGGTCATCACAGCTAACGTCTGTCAAGGGTCTTAGCCGCATTTCAAGGTCGATGCCGTGTTAAAGTTGGCGCAAGACTCGGGAGCAGGAAGTCAACGTAACGTAACGTAGCGTAACGTAACGTAACACAACGTAACACAATGTAACACAACGTAACGTAACGTAACACAACGTAACGTAACACAACGTAACGCAACACAACGCAACCCAACGCAACACAACGCAACACAACGCAACGTAACACAACGTAACGTAACGTAACGTAACATAACGTAATGTAACGTAACATAACGTAACACAACGTAACGTAACACAACGTAACGTAACACAACGTAACGTAACACAACGTAACGTAACACAACGTAACGTAACACAACGTAACGTAACACAACGTAACGTAACACAACGTAACGTAACACAACGTAACGTAACACAACGTAACGTAACACAACGTAACGTAACACAACGTAACGTAACACAACGTAACGTAACACAACGTAACGTAACACAACGTAACGTAACACAACGTAACGTAACAAGGGAGTGGTCTGCTGGGTTGATTTCATAGAGCTCAATCCTCATCATCGCCTCGTAGGACAATAAAAACTATGTTCTACATCTCAGATGAGTCACATGACAGGCAGAAGTAGGTCAGCAGGTCATTGCAGGTCTGTGTGTGTGTAGCAGTGTGTGTGTGTGTGTATCAGTGCGTGTGTGTGTGTGTTTGCATTGACGGAAGGATGATAATAAGTCTGGAGTTGAAGCCTGAGTGCTGACGGACAACTTGCCCTGGAGAGTTGCACCCCCCCCCCCCCCCCTTGGTGTTTATGCACGTGTGTGTGTGTGTGTGTGGCGCCCCCTGTGGGTTGCGGTAAGGATGCATCAGAAGCCAGGACACGCCCTCAATGGCTGATGGATTATTTGCTGCCAAGTCAAGGACGTTTTGCTTCATGGCGGCCATGTTTTTTTGAACCCACCTTGCTGACGTTTTCACCACACGTGTCCGTCAGTCCCCTGAAGGTATGTACCTAATTTTCACTCAACTTTCATGGCCAGAAATTTCTACATTTCCACTTGCGGTTAAATATTAAATATAAAAAATATGAAACATAGTAAATATACGTTCATGGAAATGGAACCAAACAGAATGAAGTGAAAATATTAAGAGAAAACATCATAGTCTAACAAAAAAAGTCACATTTTTACGACAATACATATCAAGAGAAAAAAATAATTTTAGTAGCATAAATATTAAAGATATGTTACTTTCATTATATTATGAAGAACAACAAAGAACATTTTATTTTTTGTATAAGGTTGTGGAAAAACATTAGAATGTTTTGAGAATAAAATGAAAATATTTTGGAAATAAAGTCATAACTCCTAGAAAACAATTTCAACAAGAAGATGAAAAAGTTGGGAGAAAAGAAAATGCTGCAACTTAATGAAAATAAAGTAAAAAAAATTGTATTCTAACAAAATTAGTAAAAATAATGCCACTTCAGTAACATGAAGTTTAAATAGTAAAGAAAGATGTTTTTATTTCGTAATATTATGAAAAACGAATAAAATAGTATTTTTTTAAAATAAGGTTGTAAAATAAAATCATGATAATAAAGTCATAATTCCAAGAAGAAAATGTACAAGAAGAAAATTAGGGGTGTTTGATATCAACATAAAAATGCAATATCAGCTGATCAGCTGGAATTGAGTGGGAAATATCAGCATGCCATCCCTAATACAAAAGTGTATTTTTAAAGTTGCAATATGATAAACAAACGGAAGCTGTCATGTCTGGAAAATTAAGTTGTGGAAAAAGTTGTATTGAAATACCGATTATTACAGCAATTATTCAAAAAGAAAGTTGAAATGTATTTAAAAAAACCAGGAATGGTTTTTTTCACCTTGAAGTCGATTCACCGTATCGTCACGTCTTAGCGTGTCTGCTGTACGTGTGTCGCTTTACGTCCAAATCCGCATCCTTTCATTGGTCGCCATGTGGCCTTCATTGGGAAAAGGAATTAGCGCCATCGTGGATTTCATGGTGGGGACATTTTGACATTTTGGTCCTCCAAAACGTTTGAGTTGCAGGACATGGTTTGTGTTGATGACGGCAGTGACGTCGTTAGCCGAGCTAAAAGGGCGGCTGACGGGTGAAAGCCAAGTGAAGAAAAGCAACGTGCGGCATTGAACACGTGAACAGTAACGTCTCACTGAGAAATAAATAGGCCGATGTTTATTGACCGACTGACATGATTGACAGCTCACATCTTCTGGGTGGTCCGTCTCTGTGCTTCAAAGTTAGCCTCGCGGCTATTT
This sequence comes from Doryrhamphus excisus, assembly GCF_037039965.1. Classification (NCBI taxonomy): domain Eukaryota; kingdom Metazoa; phylum Chordata; class Actinopteri; order Syngnathiformes; family Syngnathidae; genus Doryrhamphus; species Doryrhamphus excisus. Next base: position 440,340 of record NC_136368.1, on the reverse strand, counting down.
TTTTCACCCATGTCTTCAACCCCCCCAGCCTAATCCGGTTGGGGGGGGGGTCCCAGCAAGGGCAACATAGTGAAAGATGAAAGGCAGGGCAAGTTTATTTCTACAACACAATCCTTGGTAGGATCCTTGGTAGAATCCTTGGTAGAATCCTTGGTAGAATCCTTGGTAGGATCCTTGGTAAGATCCTTGGTAGAATCCTTGGTAGGATCCTTGGTAGAATCCTTGGTAGAATCCTTGGTAGAATCCTTGGTAGGATCCTTGGTAGAATCCTTGGTAGAATCCTTGGTAGAATCCTTGGTAGGATCCTTGGTAGAATCCTTGGTAGAATCCTTGGTAGAATCCTTGGTAGAATCCTTGGTAGAATCCTTGGGTAGAATCCTTGGGTAGAATCCTTGGGTAGAATCCTTGGGTAGAATCCTTGGGTAGAATCCTTGGGTAGAATCCTTGGTAGAATCCTTGGGTAGAATCCTTGGGTAGAATCCTTGGGTAGAATCCTTGAGTGAATCCTTGGGTAGAATCCTTGAGTGAATCCTTGGGTAGAATCCTTGGGTAGAATCCTTGGGTGGATCCTTCGGTAGAATCCTTGGGTAGAATCCTTGGGTGGATCCTTGGGTAGAATCCTTGGGTGGATCCTTGGGTAGAATCCTTGGGTAGAATCCTTGGGTGGATCCTTGGGTGGATCCTTGGGTAGAATCCTTGGGTGGATCCTTGGGTAGAATCCTTGGGTAGAATCCTTGTTATCCTATCGTTTCCCCAGGAATTCTAACCTGATGATGAGGTTGTAGAGAAAGAGTGAGGGTGGCGGTGATTTGGGATTTGCATGAGTTTAGCCGGAGAACGTGAGAACGTGGTTTTGCTTCCACCCTTGATGTGTCGGATGCAGGGACAAAGTAAACGTGAAGGACCAAGCTCACCTGCCGTCAGCGGCACGGAGGCATGGCCGGTCTGCATTGTTGTGGTCGGACACATAGCAGCTGCTAATTAGCTGGCCTGAAGGACGCATGTACAGATGAAACATAGGGGTCTCATCATTGATCCCTGGGGAACACCACGGGTCGTTGCCATTTGGTCTGAGACTCCAACAAAGTTCTACTGACATCAATGCGATCCAGACTTCCTCATATGGGCTGCACTTGCCTTCACCCAGTACATGCGTACCTACAGTACGGATCAGGAAGTCCTCAGGAGTGCTTATGAGTATTTCTAAAAATAACTTTTAAACGCGAACGTCTGTGATCGCCGTGATGCTGATTTAAACGCTGGAGGTGAAAAAGCATCGACGTTCCTTATGAGTCTCCTGGAACCTGAGGGAAACCTGAGGGGAACCTGAGGGAAACCTGCGGCGTGAACGTGAGGAAGGACGGATGACTTGACAGGCAGCTGGATTTATTTCTAAGACCCCCCCTGCCCCCTGCCCCCGAACCCCCCAGTCCATATAAATCACAATGAACTCTCGTTGGATGTGTTTTTTTTTCACTGTTAAACTCAAAGGAAAGCAAAAGGAGGTAAAAGTATGAGAACAAAGTGACAATTTTAACAAGGATGTTAAAACACCTCGGAAATGTACTGCTGAATGAATAGAAGGACCACAGGGGACCCCCCCTCGCCCCCCCTGTGGTCCCTTCCCAAGGTTTCTCTTTTTCCCAAAATCCCAAATGGGGTTTAGAGTTTTTCTCCGATTAGGGGACGTTGTTGTCTTGGATTGTTCATTGTTGTTCTTGTGAAGCCCTTCGAGGCCCTTCTGTGATGAAGGACTATAGACTTGACTTGACTTGACTTGACTCTTTTTACTGTGGTATAACGCTGCAGTTCCGTAATAACATGTGGTTGATTCAGAAATACTACCAATAATATTACAACAAAAAGTATTTCAAGGTGGAACAGCTGTAGTAAATATTGTGTATGTGTTTTTTTTAAAAACATTGATTTGAAGTTTGGCATGAAGCTGCTCATTAAAGTACACACGTGCTGCCGCTCATGGAAACACGTATGCAATAACTAACACCTGCAAGGAGGTCCAAATACTTTCTCAATGTCTCCATCAGCCCCCCCCCCCCCCCCCCCCCCCAGGGAAATAGAAGAAGCAAGAAGTCGGCGGCGACTGCTTCCTATTAGCGTTTAATGAAGTTAAAATATTTCTCTGCTTCTAAAGTCCAACAAGTCAGTGAAGTCTTTCAGTTGCTGTGACGTTCCTCGTTCCTCGGCTCTCCGGGTTCCTCGCTTCTCCTTCCCGCCGACGGCCTGCGGCCATGTCCAACGTGTCATGTGATTAACTCAATAAAAGACGCTGGCCTCGGTCTGCACGCCGGCGCTCCTTTTGTTGACTTTTCATCACGGCTGCGTTCTGGTCTCTGATGGAAGAAACCCAGCTCGACGTTCCAGCTTTGGGTTTTAGCCCGCGGACCAAAGTCGTGTCTGGGAAAATAACGGAGGGAGTTTCTTTTCTTCAAATCTCCAAAGCAAATTGCCAAGGCCAGAACGTGTTTGGGAATGGAAACGGAACCGTTTGCTAGCTAAAATAACTGTTGCATTCAGGGGCACGCTTTGGTACGCATGTGATTAATTGGGATTAATTGAGATTAATTCTCTGTTTTGGAATGGAAATGGAACCGTTTGTAACCTAAAATAACTGTTGCATTCAGGGGCACGCTTTGGTATGCATGTGATTAATTGGGATTAATTGTGATTAATTCTCTCTTTTGGAATGGGAATGGAACTGTTTGTAACCTAAAATAACTGTTGCATTCAGGGGCACGCTTTGGTACGCATGTGATTAATTGGGATTAATTGTGATTAATTCTCTCTTTTGGAATGGGAATGGAACTGTTTGTAACCTAAAATAACTGTTGCATTCAGGGGCACGCTTTGGTATGCATGTGATTAATTGTGATTAATTCTCTCTTTTGGAATGGAAATGGAACCGTTTGTAACCTAAAATAACTGTTGCATTCAGGGGCACGCTTTGGTACGCATGTGCATGTGATTAATTGTGATTAATTCTCTCTGGTATAGCACGACTTGACCTTGAATTTCATCTGTCATTCACTTCTCTAACCCGAATAGTTGAAAAGTTAGAGCAGTCGACTGAAAAATGAAGCAGTGGTAAGGTACCAAAAAAACAAGCAGAATAAGAATAAAATAAATTTTTCCTAAAAGAGAATAAATCCAGATGTTGAGGGTTCCCATAGAATATTGCTGTCGGCCTGCCACCAATCAATTGGGACCGCCACAGACGCTGTAGATTGGGTGTTATCCTGAATAAGGTGAAGATATGAAAGCTGCATGAGATCATGTTGTCTGAGTCGGAGTAAAAATAAAACCCGCCTGAGCGTGACATCTTTTTCAGACATGTTGGCTCAGCGTTACGCGCTCATCTCTTCATCTGCACCACAAATAGTTTGCAAGCGATACGCGGGGGTGGGGGGGTGTGAATGGGGGGGTGAGGACATGATTGGATGGGTGAAGGTGAAAAGAGTAACGACCATGACGGGATTCACTGCCGTGTGCGTCAATATCCATGCACTGTTTAGACTCACCTCAAGAGGGCGCTGGTTGGTTTTATGCTAGCACGGCTATCTTGGACGCACAGACAGAAGTTTTACAATTCCTCCTTTCAAATGGAATATTTGGCTTACCTGTTTACAATCTTATAAATACACATGATTAGAGCCCTCTAGACATGAAGTAACACCCCTAGAGTCACATTTACACTCCGATTACCCAATAGGGTAGACATAGATCTTAAAAAAATAAGATATAAATAAGACATATGTTCTTTTTGAACTTCCTGTTCTGCACAGTACTTCCTGTGGTGGCTATTGTCTCATCAATGTGTCACTGCTGGCACCCAGTGACCTGCCCAATGCCTAATGGAGTCGTCCTCGCTACATGGTAGTTCATACCAGCGCTCCCTCACTCTATTGGGGTTTTCAAAAATGATGAAAATCATAAATGATGGCCGGTTGATGATTGACAGGCGAGTCATGTGCAGTAGTACGGTCATATTGATGAGACATGAGTACACGGTACCTTACATGGTCTTAACCCTGCATGTAGCGGTGCATCGCTACGATGCGTATGAATATCGTTTTATTTATCGTCATCTCATGATCCATACGGGACTTTCAAATCCCAGAAAGAGCAAACATTTTTTTTCATTGCACGCATTCCACGATGCTTCCAGCAGCCGGAATCAGACTTTGTTGACGGAGCGAGCGTTGATGCCGAGCGTGGTGCTCGTAAATTTGGCGTGGTGTGAAACAGAAGATAGCTTCCCAGGAAGGCGGGGGGGTTTTTCATCATCGGAGCCTTTTTAGTGGCGTCTCCACAGCCGCCGTCGACATGTCACCAAAGCCGCGCGAGGCCCCGTGTTTATGCGTGTGTATTTAAGCCGAGGGGCGGCGGCCAGGAGGGAAAACCATGACTTATGTGGTCGTGACGGCAAAAAGAGAGCGACAACAATTAAAAGAGACAAGATTAACATGCAGCTGATGGGAAGGTTTTCACCAGCGGGTGCCAACAAATAAACGCAATTCAAAGATGACACCTCCCCACCGGGGGGGACCGCGCCATTCCCCGAATTCCATCTGGGCCTGATCCGGTGTCAGGTGGTCCCAGGCCCTCGGTCTTGGGAAAGGTTATCCTGCGGGGTGAGAAACAAGAATACGAAGGCCCGATAAAGTTGTGCGGGACAGCTGGAGCCTAATCTGGCGTCCACGCGAGTCAGTAACTCGGCACCAGCGGCTATCAGGTGCTAGCTAGCAGCTATCAGTCACCTGATAGCCGCTGGTGCCGACATGACACCGCTCGCTTCGTGAAAATACATTTCTTTGGGAACTTACTGACTTGGAGGAAAAGAAGTCAGTCCATCCGTCCATTTTCTAGGCCGCTTATCCTCAGAGTGTTGCAGTTATGCTGGAGCCTATCCCAGCATAACTGCAGGTACACCCTGGACTGGTCCCACAAAAGATGTGTACTTTTGAAAAGTAATATCCAGTTGTGCCTTGGTTAACATCATGAATCCTTTCCAGAAGGTCTGCCTCAAACCAAAACGGACTCTAACCAAAGCAAATGATGCCACTGTAAATAACCCAATCCAATACATCTGTTGCGGACACCCACAAATGTTAACACAGCATTTTATAGACAATAATCTCAGCGTTCTTCAAGCAATCCTAGGGTTAGTAACCCTCAAGGCCACAGCAGGAAGAAAGAAGTACTAGAGGAGGATTTGCAAGGAGGGCCCAGCTGAAGGTTCCCCTGGATGGAAGAAAAAGTACTTCCTTAAGAGTTAATCACTCTGTAATGTTGATGGACCAAACAGATGGAGTCCCAGACCCC